>NW_027440067.1:0-26163 GCF_031893055.1 Leptodactylus fuscus
TCTTCTGCATATATTTTTTTGCAATGTATGGATGGGATTCGCTAGAAAAATGCAGTGTTTTTTTTTACGTCACGTGGGGCCCCAACCTAAAGAAACGCATGTTTCATAATGATCACCTATCCACAGGAGGTACTCAGTATCTGATCTGTGGAGGTTCGACATCGGGACCCTGCACAGATCAGCTACTTTTGACAGCATCAGGGTGCCAAAAGTTACAGTGGTGGACAGTGAGCAGAAGCAACTGTGTTCCTATTCCCTAAAACCAACCACTGTACTGTACAGTGGAGGGGTGTAGCTGCGCTCCTATTACTTGAATTGGAGCAGAGCTTCTTTCACTCCCTATTATCTGTAGTTTTCATCACCAGCACACATCTGTGCAGGGTCTGTGCCAGGCCATTAATAGAAGACATGTATAAGGGGTTAGAAAATCCCTTTAACTATTTCCCTTAGGAGAAAAGGTTACAAAGTTCTCTTTTGCTATTTATTTATTTATTTATTTATTTATTATTTTCTTCTCTACAATGTATCAAGGTGCACTACAAGAAATCTTTCTTTACATAACTTTATTGTAACTATTGTTTCTTTTGGCTTTAGTTACAGTCTGTTACTTTTTATTGCCATAACTATCTGATCCATGCTGGGTCTATTTCTGCATTTCAGGCTAAGCTCTAGACTTAGATTCTACACCCAGGTTCAGCGACATCCATGCTGGATCATGGTAAGAGCTGAGCTCTCTGTGCTATGTTGTTACTGTAAACACCCATGGTAGGGATTATAGAAACAACATAGCACTCATTTTAGGGGAGGGAGCTGCTCCCAGAGGCAGGACCTTCATCTTATGTAGTTGCTGGTTGTTGTAGTGCCACACGTGCAGGAATCCCTGGTTACAGTCTTTCCATCTTTACTACATTTTCTAGAGCCTTGGATGACATCTTGTTTCTACTTTAGATTATCTATTAACCTTAAGGGGGTTGTCCAACAATACGAAACACTGGAATTTAATAGAAACTAATATAAAGGGAGTTTTTCTGGAAGTTCAGTATTGAGGTATCTAATCGGTGTGGGATCCAATACCTGGGACCTCCTACAGATGAGCAGCTCAAACAACAGCAGGACTGGGGTGAGGACCACTTCACAGGCTACTGACGTCCTGGCAGGTCATCACGTGGCCTTCCCTTCAGTTGGGTCCCAAGTATCTGAACCCACCAGTCTAGTATTGATACCCCAGCCTTAGGATTGATCATGAAGGCCTCATGTAGTGGGCTCAGCAATGGAAAAAAAAAACAAAAAAAACTCTGGTCTGGCAAGTGTGAACACTCCCTAAGCGGTATGTGTCCCCAGTGTGCCAATGGGTGGACATAGTAAAGTCCAGCATCATAGACTGGCAATGTACATATGTGATCACCACTCTCTTCATACTGGGAATACTGGTACCCCTCTTTCTCAGGGAGGGCACATTGCTGGCATTGGTTGGCATATTTTGGGTCCATGAACATATTAGGCTACATCATACACTTTAGGTACATGGTATATATTTGTAACACTGTGTATTGTGATAGTTTATACCTTTTCTTTACTAGGGGGCAGTGTACATGTTTTTCATACTGGAATATAGTATGTTTTTATGTGAACCTTATCCTACACTGTTATGCCTGTGGGGTTGTACTCGCCCTTGCTCAGAGCACTCGCCCCTTGGGCTTCTCTGGTAGCCCTGACATGGTTCCCCACAGGTGCTCGGTAACACTTGTGAGCAGCAGGGCATTGTGGCGCTCCATCCATTCCTTCCCACAGACTGTACACAGCTCCCTCCCTCCTTGTACTCTCCACATTCCCTCCCCCCTCCCTACGCACAGTGTGGCCGCGCATGCGCACTGCGCTGTATCCGGGTCCTGCGTTCCCTCGGTCGGCGGGAAATGGCGCCCGGGATTTAGCTGCCGCGGTTCGGAGATACGGAGGACACTCGGCCCGGGGAGGCGAAGAATAATTCAGTAACACCCTGTGATTTCACCGCTTCTTACCCGGAGCCCACCGGGACACTCCAGGTAGAGATTAATATAGGCTGTGGATGGGGAGAGGCCTTCGGGGGAGAGAGGCCCGGGAACGGTCGGTGTGTGTACACACACGAATCCTCCCTCCTCCTGTGCGGCCGTGTAGTGTGCGGGGGAGGCGGGGACCACCGAGGTGTGTGCGGGCCAGGTGACGGGCATGTGCGGCCACAGCGCTCTGTGTATATAGGTGTACTGCTAGATGGCATTTCTGTGTATATATGTATGTGTACTGCTAGATGGCATGTCTGTATATATGTGTACTGCTAGATGGCATGTCTGTGTATATATGTGTACTGCTGGATGGCATGTATATGTATGTATATAGGTGTACTGCTAGATGGCATGTCTGTGTGTATATATATGTATACTACTAGATGGCATGTCTGTGTATATATGTGTACTGCTAGATGGCATGTCTGTGTATATATGTGTACTGCTGGATGGCATGTATATGTATGTATATAGGTGTACTGCTAGATGGCATGTCTGTGTGTATATATATGTATACTACTAGATGGCATGTCTGTGTATATATGTATGTGTACTGCTAGATGGCATGTCTGTATATATGTGTACTGCTAGATGGCATGTCTGTGTATATATGTGTACTGCTGGATGGCATGTATATGTATGTATATAGGTGTACTGCTAGATGGCATGTCTGTGTGTATATATATGTATACTACTAGATGGCATGTCTGTGTATATATGTGTACTGCTAGATGGCATGTCTGTGTATATATGTGTACTGCTGGATGGCATGTATATGTATGTATATAGGTGTACTGCTAGATGGCATGTCTGTGTGTATATATATGTATACTACTAGATGGCATGTCTGTGTATATATGTGTACTGCTAGATGGCATGTCTGTGTGTATATATATGTATACTACTAGATGGCATGTCTGTGTATATATGTATGTGTACTGCTAGATGGCATGTCTGTATATATGTGTACTGCTAGATGGCATGTCTGTGTATATATGTGTACTGCTGGATGGCATGTATATGTATGTATATAGGTGTACTGCTAGATGGCATGTCTGTGTGTATATATATGTATACTACTAGATGGCATGTCTGTGTATATATGTGTACTGCTAGATGGCATGTCTGTGTATATAGGTGTACTTCTAGATGGCATGTATGTATATAGGTGTACGGCTAGATGGCATGCATGTGTATATAGGTGTACTTCTAGATGGCATGTATGTATATAGGTGTACTGCTAGATGGCATGCATGTGTATATAGGTGTACTTCTAGATGGCATGTATGTGTGTATATGTATATATGTGTACTGCTAGATGGCATGTCTGTGTATATAGGTGTACTGCTAGATGGCATGGCTATGTATATATGTGTACTGTTAGATGGCATGTATGTGTGTATATATGTGTACTGCTAGATGGCATGTATGTGTGTATATAGGTGTACTGCTAGATGGCATGTATATGTGTACTGCTAGATGGCGTGTGTGTGTATATGTATACATGTGTACTGCTAGATGGCGTGTCTGTGTGTGTGTGTGTGTATATATATATATATATGTATACTGCTAGATGGCATGTCTGTGTGTGTGTGTACTTCTAGATGGCATGTCTGTGTGTATATATGTAAGTATATATGTCTACTGCTAGATGGCATGTCCTGTGTGTGTGTGTGTATGTGTGTGTGTGTACTGCTAGATAGAATGTCTGTGTGTGTGTGTATGTATATATATATATATATATATATATATATAGTGTGTACTGCTAGATGGCATGTCTGTGTGTGTATACATGTGTGTGTGTGTGTGTGTGTACTGCTAGATGACATGTCTGTGTGTATATATGTGTACTGCTAAATGGCATGTGTGTGTGTGTGTAATGCTAGATGGCATGCCTGTGTACTTATGTATGTAGGTGTACTGCTAGATGGCATGTATGTATGTGTATAGGTCTACTGTAACATGGAATGGCTATATGTATGTATTTATATATGTGTGTGTATATGTGAGCACAAACATGTATTGTGTCCTGCTGTATGTTTGCTGTGTAATGTATGTGTGTGCATGCAGGTACCTGTATGTGTTGTGCAGTTACTTGTGCTCAGTGTATATATATATGTGTGTGTGCGGGTACCTGTGCACTGTAGATGTGCGTATATATAATGTGTATGTGAGATGTATATGAGCGTGCAGTTGTGTGTGTAGATACTTGTGTTGGGTATCTGTATGTGTGCAGGTACCTGTCTTATCACTGTGTGTATACATGTACTGCTATGTGTTATGTACAGTATCCAGGCACTTGTACATAGTGAATACAAAGTCTTCAGCTACCTGTATGTTATGCGCATATGTGTATATAGTGTACAGGCTGTGTTTATACCCTGGTGCGCTGGCTGTCCTGATTTCTACCATGTGACTGTACATACACATGGGCAAGTGTAGCAGCACAGCAGGTGTGTGTGTATCGAGATAGATAGATAGATAGATAGATAGATAGATAGATAGATAGGAGATAGATATCCATTGTTTACAGCACTACATCCAATAATATTTATGTTACTCCTGGGAATAAAAATAATAATCCCTAAGCGGCTACATTCACATCTGTGTTGCCCGTAAGCCCAACAGACCACATTCTAGTCATTGGGACCCCTCTGGTTTTTCATTATTTGACAGATCTGTTTTATTGTTTAATCTGTTCTTCTGGTCCATTGTAGGATTAAATGATGCAGATGTGAACACACCCTTAGTGAGGCCCTTGGGTATGGCCTGATATGTCATTGTCCCATCCGTAGGAATGCATTGACCTTGTTTACATGGAGGTGCCCTCTGTTTAGTAAGTACATGACATGGTCAGCCTGTGCCTGTCAAGTACATGGGAATTATTCTTAGACTTTTTTTTTTATATGGGAAATATTAGATTCCTTGTTCTGGAGATAGCAATACCAGGGTTATGCTGGGCAGGTAAAAAAAAAAAAAAATCCGCAGTGTTGGCAAAGTGGGCGAGATGGGTAGAATCCGCAGCAGAGAAATTGACCTGTGGAGCAGATCTTAAATCCATTACATGTCGGGCCACACGGTGGCTCAGTGGGTAGCACTGCAGCCTTGCAGCGCTGGACTCCTGGTGTTCAAATCCCGTCAAGGGCATAAAACCATCTGCAAGGAGTTTGTATGTTCTCGCCGTGTTTGCATGGATTTCCATCCCATATTCCAAAAGGACATACTGATAGGGAAAAATGTACATTGTGAGCTCTACAAAAAAAATAAAATCTATAACTTGTTGATTGATGTAGCAGAGTTTTAGTCGTTGACATACATATATATATATATAGTGTGTGTATGTATATATATATATATATATATATATATATATATATATATATATATATATATATAATTTCAGATTCTGTATGGTCTTCAGTGCAAATTTAATTACACCAATTTATTTCCATGTTTGTGAGAGTAGTCCTATTTTATTGTTTGTTGAGGATAGGTCTGCCATTGCAGAATACAGGCTGCCACTTAGTAGGTACAGCTACTTTCTCCTTGCTGTTTATATAAGAGGCAATTCCAGTAATATTCTGCTCTATTCTTTGAGTAGTTCCATGGTAGTGTCGATCAATACATGGGTTCTTGCTGTGTTTGCACCTCCATCTACATGTGGCAAGATAAATACATTTAGTTGTATAGATCCTTTCACCTCTGACATTCTGTTCCTTGTAATAACAGATTATATGTTACCCAAACCCTTCTGGCTCTGTGCCATACTATTATAGTGTGCTGAGTTCCCCGCTAACACTACGTGCTGTAATAATACGGCGCCATAGTGCAGCAGGCACAAAAGCTTGAATTGGGGCTGAGCTGCGGTTACACGGCTCAGCCACTACACAGTGTACTGAGCTGTCGATTTCTGACGCTGTGCGTTGTGCTCCAAACTGCTGATCGAAGGGGTGTTAGGTGTTGGACCCCCACTGATGTGATCGTGATGAACTATCCAGTTTTGGAAATCCCTTTAAGGTACAATTGAGGCTGCATCAATAAGGACGAGTTCACATGGAGGATTTTGTAGTGGACTCTGCCAGAGTCTTGGGTGGGTTCACCTGAAAAACAGAACAGATATTTTTTTCATTTATTTATTTTGTAGCCAATATATATATATATATATATATATATATATATATATATATATATATATAATTTTTTTTTTTTTTTCTCAGCTAATAGACTCCCATTGAAATAAATGGAACGTCGAATTTTTGCTGAGGAATCCTGCATCATTTTCTGGGTTACCAATGCAGGCCATTGTCGTTCCGTTGCGGCTTTCCTCCGCTGTTATGCCTACAGGAAATCTCCAGCTGTGGACTTCGCGGCAAGATCGAGCAGGGCGCTTACTTTTCAGCGCTCTGCTGCAATCTCTGCTGCCCATTGATAATAGTGTGAGGTGGAATCTGGGGCAGAATCCACCCCCAAGTCTACAGGACAGTATTTTGCAGGGACTCCTAGCGTCATAGATAATTATACTGTGGGGTGTCCATCCCCCAACATAGTGTATAACCTGCTAAGTCTGGCACATACATAGGGATTTAGTCACGTGTCCCCGACTCAGTAGTATGAAACCAGCGTGATAATGAGGCCCTACATTGTGGAAACGCAGCTTTTTTTGTTGCAGATTTTGTTGCGGTTTTTTGAGCCAAGACCAGGACTAGATTGAGCAGAAGTTAGAAGTATAAATACTTCCTATATATTTACAATTCCATTTGTAGCCATTCTTGGCTATGGCTCAAAAAACTGCAACAAAATCTGCAACAACAAAAAAAGCTGCGTTTCCGCAATGTGGGGCCTCAGTCTTATAGTGCAGATGGAGATGAGACTGATGTGTTACTGCTGATTCTCGGCTTAATGGGTTATTCCCATCTTGCCAAATTTCTGCTGAGATGGGAGTAAGTGTTCACCATCCATAAGAATAATAACTTTATTTATAGAGCGCCAACATATTCCGCAGCACTTTACAAATCAGAGGACACATGAATGGACAATATGAGACATTGCAGTGTGACAAAGAAAATAATATATCAAACAGTAAGAGTGAGGGCCCTGCTCGCAAGAGCTTACAATCTGTGAGTGCTGGTTTACGCTGTTCCCATAACTCACATAGAGGTGAATGGGAGCTATGGAAATGGCATAGCACAGCTGACCTACACTGTTTCCGTAGTTCCAGTTATACTAGGGTTTGGAACTTGGGAGTCATTTTATTTCCATTTCGGCAGCGATTTGGCGACATGGTAATTACCCATGAATACTTGCTGCTGTAAAAGGGTCTAGTTATACATGGCGGTTGTGCTTCAGTCCTTGTCGCACCCCATAGAACCATAGCGATTAGCAGTAAAGCACCTGGGACTTTTGCTGCAAAGTTCTTGAGCCCTATGGGAACATCAGCAGCTCAAAAATGTGATGTGAATCTGCTGTAAGTGTAACAAGCTATGAAGAAATGACAATGTTTGCAGCAGATTTGGATTGATCCACTGCATCTGAAAGGGAGCAATGTTGCAGTAAGTGTTAATAAAATAAACTTCGCTTGCATAAGCCCTGTAGTAACATGTGTCCGTATTAAAAGGCAATAAACAGACCCAGGTTGAGGGTCATGTACGTTTGGTGGGTTAGGAAAAGGTTGTGCAGACATGAGATTGTGGGACTACAAGGTTAGACTACACAGGATTAGTTTGTTGTCTGTTACCATGGAGATGCATAGATTTGTGCAAGAGCTGGAGAGACAAAATACTAGGAAATTTTTCATTAAAGGGATCCTATCATTCAGGACAAATTTTTTGTCCCTAACACGTAGGAATAGCCTTAAGAGACGCTATTCTTCTCCTACCTTTAGATGTCTTCTCTGCGCCGCCGTTCCGTAGAAATCCCAGTTTTCACCGGTATGCAAATGAGTTCTCTCGTACACTGGGGGCGTCCCCAATGCTGCCAGAGACCTCTCCAGCGCCGCCTCCATCTTCTTCAGAAACGGTCTCTTCCGGCGCAGGCGGTGACACTTGTAGGCCTCCGGCAGAGCCGACTGCGCATGCCCAGAGGCCACAAGAAAGTGGCTGCATACTTGCTGTGTAAACGGCCATTTTTCTTGTGGCCGTGGGCATGCGCAGTCTGCTCTGCCCGAGGCTTAAAAGTTTCTTCACTACAGCTGCTTATGTTGCATAGGGGCTGTGCCTATTGCCGCTCTCACCCATTCACTTGTATGCATGTGACATTGAGCAGCTGATCTGTGGGGGTGTCGGATCTGCACTGCTCCGATATTGATAAAGGACATCCTCACTTATAGATACTATCTGTATTATACAGCCAATACCTCTTATAACAGCGATGGGCTGTTTAACCCCTTAGATGTTATGGCTATTAGAAGATGAGAGCACAGTATACTCAGAACTTTGCACTAACATAGTTGGGGCTCAGCAGGGCCAGGTATGGTCTGCTACACACCAAAAAAATACCATAATTTACTCTAGAAACTGATGTGAATAGCGCAGAATCTTTCATTTGTGGCACACAGTCGTGCCAAATATTTTTTAAGACCAAGGATTTGCACCACTAACTAAGGTAGGGGATAAGTGTTTGATCTTTTGGGTCGGACTACTTGGACCCCCGTCATCATGAGGATACACGTTCCCAAGTGTGGCCACCTCTCCCCTCACTTCTATAGAACGTCTGTGATGGTAATCTGCAACACTGCCATGCCCGCACGTCCACTGCCCCAGTCACACAGGGCACTCATTATTGTTAGGAGTCCCAGGGGTTGGATCCCCAGCCATAATACACAAGAGAACAGCTAAGTTTTAGGAGTGGGAAAAAACTTCTCCAATAACTTTGGCACATTTTACCATACTTGTACATTCCCCACCAAAACAGCAGGGGTCTGGATCATAAGGTTAGGGTTAGTCACAGTACAACTGCAACCTCTCTGGAACTCCAGTGAATTTCAATGGGGAGACAGAGGGATACATGACCACTGACAGCTGGGTGTTAGCATTGTTTTCTTTGTCATTGACACCCGCCATACAGTAACACCCAATTGTATAAATTTCCAGGATTCTATGTTTATGTACCTATTTGTCTACTCAGTCCATAAATTTCCAGAGTATAACAGAGTGACAGCATACCAGTGTATTCCATAATTGTTATATTGTAGGGAATGCAAGTATTTCCTAAAATAGAAGTGTCAGGAGAGGTCGCAGATCCTATTTAAAGCGAACACTCCTCTTTTGACCACCAAACAGTATATAGAAAACTCCTTCATGTGTGACTCACATACACAAAAATAAAACCTGCTGGTACCCATGGGGCTGTGATCAGTAGGAACCATTGTATATACACTGACTCCTGAAGTCATTGGTTGCTGGCTCAGCTCCTGCAGCAGGCAGTGCATGCCAACCAGTTCAGGTGACCTGTCAGCAGCCATCTAGGATGTCACTTGTGGCTGACAAAATGGCCGCATCCATGTTCTGACTGATAACCATCTACGTCATCATCTTGTCCAGCTGTGTGAAGCAACAGGAGACGTCTATGAAGTGAGACGCCAGAAAGTTATGTGTCCCTTTTCATACCTGTGTGTAAATTACATAACCACCCCTTTAAATGTCAGCTAAATCAGTAAGATACAGCCTTAGGCCCTTGTTCACATTCAGTGCTGTCGTGTTTGCGTTCTATTTGTGTGTTGTGTCATAGGTTAAATTGTGATAAAAGGGACTACGAAAGAAGACGTTTGTCCATTAAAAGGATTGTTCTCTTGTCCACCATTGCTGCCGTGATGGGAGCCATTGTTCATAAGTGCTATACTACATACTCTGGTGTTCCCATAACTCCCATAGAGGTGAATGGGTGCTGCGGAAACGATGTTGCACATTAAGCAATGTTGTTTCTTTAGCTGTCATTCAACTCTATTGGAGTTATGGGGACTAGGTTTGTGTTACTGTAAGTCTCGTCCTAGGGGGTCAGTACTTGAAGAGTTATTCCAATCTTGGCAAATTCCTGGCGAGATGTGAAACGACTGCTTGTAAGTTCACCAGCTCTCTTAAATGGCTATTTTATTCACACCCCTTGGGGGCAGGAGTGGCAGTTTTTACCCTCTAAGTGTACGTCCCTACTGATGAAGGGATAGATAGATACCCCTAAGCGTCAGTGTATTCATACTTTTCCAGGAGGAGAAACAGAGTAATTTTGCAATGCATCATTGGAAGAGAAGATGATCTACATTATTACGTAGAAAAATACGTTCCGTCTACCCAATGTTAGGAGAGCTGTCAGGTCTGCCAGAACCACATGTACCTTTTAAGCTGGAGGAAATTCCCATATGTCATGTAGATGTATGTCAAGGTGATGGGATTTGAGAAAACTCTATGTAAGTGCAGAAAGGTGGAGCTCTTGCGAAATACCTCAGTTCTATGCATACCCTAAGGGAGCGTTCATACTACTGTTGGATGTCCATATCTTAGGGGGGCATTCACATGGAGTAACGCGACGCTGATTCTGGCACGATAACTTGCGGCAGAATCAGTGCTGATAAAAAGACTCCCATTGACTTCAATGGGTTTCGTTTTCCACGCGAAACACATTGAAGTCAGTGGGAGGATTTTTTATTTATTTTTTATCAGTGCTGATTCTGCCGCGAGATATCGTACCAGAATCAGTGCCGCATTACTCCATGTGAATGCGCCCTTATAGGGTCCGTTTAAAATAAATAAATAAATGCACACCTATCATAACTGACACTAAGGCTAGGTTCACATCTGTATTTGAGCTTCTGCCTAAAATTGGCAGAGAGAGAAGTATTGCACGGGGGACTGCTCTCCAATGGTTTCCATATAAAATTGGTGAAAACCTGGCGGACCACATTATAATGAATGGGTTCCACGGTAACCACTTTTGACGGAGAGACCAACGCTATTGTGCACCTAGCGTAACTGATGGAAATGTGTCCCAGTTTTTTTTTATCGGACACATTAACATCAGTTGGTTTCTATTAATGTCTGTTTGTGTACCGTCAGTTTTTGGGAGGGGGGGGGGGTTTGAGCATGCACAGAAACAAAACAGAACTAACAGACGGTATAAGTGATGACCATCTGATGTTTTGTTTTTGTTTTTTTTTTAAAATGGCCACTTCACATCTGTCGAAGTCTGTTATTTTGAACAGGGCCAAAAGTCCTGCACCCTGTGTTATTCTCTGCACTAAAATAACGGACCTGTGACGGTTTGGGTGAAAACTGACACTAACAGACAGCAGATCAAATTGCATTGGAGTCAGTGGGATTTTTAACGGTTCTGTTAGTGTCCATTAGGAGCGGACACCAACACTAGTATGAACAAACCCCTTAGAATTGTCCTAACAATTCTCTGTTTCCTACATGCCGTGTAAAATGTTGTCATTTAAGACCTTAAAGGGGTTTACTCATAAATACAGCTCATCCCTTGTCCACCCCGAGAGAATAGTTCCCTTGTACCCCTGTCTGAATGGAGCAACTAGTATGTAAACGCTCCATTCACTTCTATGAGACTGTTGAAGACACCTGGAGTACGGCGCTGTGCTATGGCGGCCTGCGCAATTGTCTCTCCATTCAGACATTTGTAGCATGAGGCTTTGTTCTCGAGATTGAAAGCATGTAAAAAAAATAAAGTTGCACAAATATGGTGTAATTTGAGAATTACATGTATGTTACTTGACAGCTGAAGCCATCCTTCTCCATATGTAACAATGGTTATATGGCCAGTGCTTTTATGTGTAATATTTTTGTCTAGATTCAGTTTCTTTTGTTATATTATTTTTTTTTTTTATTTTTTTTTAATGGGCTCAATCTCCATGACAGTGAATATCTTGCTGAAGGGATACTTGTTGATCTTCAATATTTTACCTAATGCCCTCCTTTAAAGTAGTTTTCCCATCTAATATAGTGATGGCATTTCTGTAATAGCCTATTACTTTATTTTCCATTACCTCTGGGGCCTTCACATATCCCAAGAGTAAAGGAGCCATAGAAATGATTCAGTGCACCAACCTTCACACCATTTCCCTACACTCCAGTGTCTCAACCATTCTACTCTACTCAGGGGCTCAGGGCGGCCCATGGTCATGTGACGGGCGGCCCATGGTCATGTGACGGGCGGCCCATGGTCATGTGACGGGCGGCCCATGGTCATGTGACGGGCGGCCCATGGTCATGTGACGGGCAACCCATGGTCATGTGACGGGCGGCCCATGGTCATGTGACGGGCGGCCCATGGTCATGTGACGGGCGGCCCATGGTCATGTGACGGGCGGCCCATGGTCATGTGACGGGCGGCCCATGGTCATGTGACGGGCGGCCCATGGTCATGTGACGGGCGGCCCATGGTCATGTGACGGCACAGCTCAGTAATCGGTGCAATATTTTGTAATGAGCTGTCTGACCATCTCATGGCCATGGGGTGACAACAAGCAGAGATCTAGAAAACCATTAGGAATTGATACAGAAATTATATTAGAAAATTACTAACAATAACCTTTATTTGCTTGGTCTGAACAACCCCTTTAATCATTTAAATTTGAAGCACGAGTTGGGAACTGTTTTTGTTTTTTTGTTTTTTGTTGCCAGTCCTCGGAGAATCACTTTAAGTGCACCACCGACATCTCTCTGCTGTCAGAAGGGCGGGCCTTACTGCCTAGAGCCATAGCATTTTCCATAGCATTGTACTGTCAGTGTGGGGGGGGGTCCTTAGTACCCAGTGATGACGCTGAGTATTAAGGCCCGCCCTTCTGACAGTGAAGGGATATCGGTCTCCCTGGGGGCATACTGTCAAAGCTGACAATGCCCTGAATTCAGTCAGCTTTCCATCGATATATAAAACCAGTAGTGTCAGAGGACGCGACAGGTCCTCTTTAAGTTTACAAAACCACTTTGGCTATGGTCTATGGATTTCTGTGGGTGACACCCTGGTGTGAAGTGTATCTTCTTTTTAGAAGCGTGATGACTTTCTTATTTTGTAAGATTATATATAAGTATACATGTGTCTTATTTACCCTTTTAAACTAGTATTTTCATTTGCAGCTTTTATGTGGCGCTCATAAAGATGAGGCTAAGGACGCGGAAGGGGTCTCCGCGCAGCAGTCACGGGCCTGCCGGACGCACTGCACGTACTAAGAGGAAGCACTCAGAAGAAGAGGAGGAGGAGGAGAGCTCTCCTCTTGCAGAAAAGTTGTCCAAACCAGACACTGGTCTGCTGTCCACCATAAAAAATTTCATCAAAGGCAGCACAACAAAGGTAAATGTGAGCTGAGTATGCATGAAACTCACTGCTGAGGTTTTGTGTGCAGTTTTTGTCATTGGTCTTTAGTTTGATACAGTAACAAGATCTTACATGACATCTTTTCTATATCACTAGGAGGATCGAGAGAACCCCGCAAAGCGGAGTAGGGTGGAGCGTGACCTCGATAACAACCTCATCACCTCAACTCCACGTACTGGTGACAAACCAAGCAAGCCCATTGCACGTGTCCGGCGGAAAAGTCAAGTTAATGGAGGTAAAGGCAAGGCGCACTGTGCAATCCTTGACAAGCACATATACTAGGTTATTGCACTCATTTTCTTGGTTCCTATTGGTTAGGAAATATTGGCTCAGTGTTACTGTTGAGGTTGCGAATTGACTTTGGTGTAAATTTGGTGCATATAGTTTGACCTAAACTTTTTACAACTTGCTAGACACGTGGGTGTGGTTTAAATGCACCGAGACGTCCCAATAATGCGCCAAAACTGTGTCTTGAAATTATGGCTCAAATTAAGTCAACTAAAAGGTGGTATAACCTTAGTATAAACGGTCTAAAGATACAGCAGATTTATCATCCAGCTTCATACGTGGCCAATCTGAGCCATTGTGTACTTGGCCAATTTTTTTTTAACATACGTAGATTTATATATAGGAAATCTGTAGCATACTCAGTTGCCTATAATTATAGTGATCGCTCCCACCAGAGCTATAGAGTTGGCCTACAATCACACAACCATGGTATAAAATGTCTATTTTTCACCGTTTTGCACCAAGTGTATGGAGAGATCTGTAAAAATGGACAACAATTGAGCATGACCCATAGTTTTGCAGTCCGTTATAATGGCCTGTCATAATATCATTTATGTAGATAGACCTTGAAGGTAATGCGCCCATGTTATGGCTAATTTTGGGTGGAGTCTGTAAAAATTTCCTGATTCTGACTTGAAAACATTGACTATTTTTACTGCTTCTACTGTCCATGGCTGTTGGAGCTGGAGATAGGGCGGGTTCACATCCGCGCCCCGGTCTCCGCTTTGTGGGTTTACGTCTTCCTCCAACAGGAGACGGAACCCCAGCAGTCAGTGTCTGCCTGTGAGTGTCTTCTGGTCTTCACGGCGAAACAGTTTTTTTTTTTGTTTTTTTTAATAACTGGGCACAAAGTCCTGCATGTCCAACTTTGTGTCCGGTTAAAAAAAACAAAAACTTTTTCGCCTTGGAAAGGCAGAAGATGCTCACAGGCGGCCACTTTGCAAACCCATTCCGTCTCCTGTCCAGTTTCTCGGGAAGAAGATGGAAAACTGAAAGCAGAGACGGGGCGCAGGTGTGAACCCGCCCTTAGGCTGTGGAGAAATAGAAGAGCCAGAGTCGGTGGTTTGTCTTGCCGACTACAACCCTGGCTCTCACTGACCAATTGTGTTGTGTTGTATTTGTGGTTTTCTTTTAGGTCTTGGCTTATCAGAAATTATCTCGCCGTGAGCAGCATTCTGGGCTCCCCTTGTGAGATGTTTGTGGAGTTAATAGGCCAGCCATACACATAAGACTTCAGACAGCCATTTTGCAGCCATCCAGTCAATGATGAGATCGTTCGTACAAGCGATCCCACCATCAACCTTAAGGGGGAATGTATCACCAAAAAAAAGGTCTTGAGTTGCCTCCAGTCTGCCTATGGCCATGAGTGCTGTAAAGCAAATTACTAAATGCTGGTACCAAAGCAGAGGAGAAGTTCAGGCAAGATGTTAGTTATGTACAGGAAATAGAATTAAAAAAAATACAAATGCAGATTAGATTTCTTGTTCTAATATATAATTGTCGATACATTCCCTTCAATGTGTGTGGTCAGTTCTTACAGCTTCCTTTAGTAATTGATAAGTACCTGCTGACTGATCGAGATGGGGGAAAGAATAAGTTACTGGTCGGAAACCTTCATCCAGTGCAAAATTTTATTCATAGTCAGTCGAATTAAACCCACCTCCCCATGCCCCGTCATAGACTAATTCACTGTGAGAATATAAGCCAATATCTGTTGACTCCTGTATAAGAGCGCTAGCATTGTCTCTCATGTATGAGTAGGGTTTCATCCACATGTGGCTGCAGGTTCATTGGAGTGGACCCTAACACCAGTAGCCCAGTTTCAAGGGGTCAGATATGACTTGTGTGTGCCGTCCTGCTCATCGATTGCATTTCTTAGATTTTATGGTCCGTTTCTTTGTTTTTACAGTAACCCTTCTTTCCTGTATCTTATTGCAGAAGCTGCAAGTTATGAGGTGACCCCTCAACATCTGAAACAAAATGGAAAGCTGGATGATGCATCTGTTGCAACCAGCCCACCCAGGACCACACTGCTGGGGACCATTTTTTCTCCCGTCTTCAACTTTTTCTCACCAGCAAACAAAAATGGTAAGCGTTTCATGTAAAATCAGTTGTCTATTGACCATCGTATTAGCATTACCTTTTTATATAGTTCATTATTTTTGACCTTCATTATCTGTATTGCAGGCACGTCTGGATCAGACTCTCCCGGGCAAGCGGTGGAGGCGGAGGAGATAGTGAAACAATTGGAAATGGAGCAGGTGGATGAAATCAGCACCAGCACCACCACATCCACTAATGGGACGTCCTACCCCAGTCAGGTGACACCTGTCCGTACAGCAGCCAATAGCTGGCTAGAGGCTGGTGAGGAGGCCCCGGAGCGGGACATCCCAGCATTAACAGGTTAGTTGCCTTATCTTATTGCAGTAGAAAAATACTGTTTAATCAAACTACAACCTGTAAGAGAAAGTAAGGCCTACATTCTTATTAGTTGCTCTAGGTTTCAATTCACTTCTCCATCCTCCGTTTACACAACTACCACTTATTCCAAGTTCTACCTATTGTGTGTTTATACAACTCGCATATCTTGATGTGTTTGTTTTTGGGTTTTTTACCTTCTCTCCTAGCCCCAGTGTCCCCCGACAGCGGTTACTCCTCTGCACATGCTGAAGCGGCATATGAAGAAGACTGGGAGGTCTTTGACCCGTGAGTTACAGTTTTCTTTTTAGAAGTGTTTATTTTTTTTTCCCCCTTTTCATCTTTTGTTTTTTTTGTGTTTTCTTGTTTATTTGAGAATCTGAAGTTTTTGTATCAGTTTTTCATTGTTTGTTACCAAAACCAGAAGTGAATTCAAAGGAATGGAAAATAGATTTAAGTGACTTGTACTTCTCCTGGATCAGCTTCTGGCTTTCTATCAAAAAGTGCCATGCTGTTTTACCCAAACTGTGTTGGAACCCACCTGTAACCCATTTGCACAAGGGAAGGGACTCATTTAGTGTTGGTTCTTCAACAGATCGTATACAAGTTACTGCCCCCAACTCCATAAATGGCTGACAGCCATGGTCAGACAGAAACTGTAAAACACTTCGAGTTTATTAAAAAGCCAGTGGTTGATTCCTATAAAAGTAAATATGTTGCGCACTATGTATCTAGATACACAGTATTCATAAATATAATATTATAACTATTCCTTTTTTACTAGCTCGGTCACAACATATTAACGTTCATCTCTGCTGTCTGTTTGTCCTACCTCATTTGTAAGAGCGCTAATGCCTCCTCTCTTTACTGTAGATACTATTTCATTAAACACGTACCACCCCTGACTGAAGAGCAACTCAACAGGAAGCCAGCTCTCCCCTTAAAGACCAGGAGTACACCAGAGTTCTCCCTTGTCCTGGACTTGGTAAGATGTTGCTTCTATGGACTTTCAGAGTGCGTCTATGGGGGAGATTTATCAAAACTCACTTCTTACGGTCTTTGATGTACCCTCTGTGTGTCAGAAATGCAAATCTACACCAGCCAAAAGCTGGCAAAGCTTTAAGCTATAAATTATGCCAGTTTTTGGTGTGACTTGCAAGTTTTTTAGTTTTTAGTGTGTTTATAGTAAACGTGTCTTGCTGTCAGACCATCCCCCCTCCCCCCACTAAGCCAAAGCCACTTTCAGAAAAATGTGGGGCATCACAGCAAAATGTCTAATTTATTTGTGTGAAACTGGTCCTCTGTGGCTTTTTTATTGGCATGTGTATTTTTATTCATTCCTGGTTTTTGTTGTTATTCTTAGTGGAATGTTCTTATTGTTTTTCCAGGATGAGACCCTTGTACACTGCAGCCTCAATGAGCTGGAAGATGCTGCCCTGACATTTCCAGTGCTGTTCCAAGATGTCATTTACCAGGTGGGCGTCACCTTGAGACTTGCGGTTTGTACACATTGCGCCAATTTTGATGGTGGAGATTATGAGTTTTTGAATGGTTTGGCAACCTATACATGAAATTAATTTTCTATGATATCGTCAACATTTTTATGTTTACAAAGGAATCTGTTGGGCTGTTTGGGATCACTGAAATCATCAGCTGGGGTTTAGGGTCCCTTACCTGTCATAGGCATCCTTAGCAGATTCCCTGTGCACAATGAGATGAGTCTGCTGAGGGATCCTAGTGCAGGTGCCTTGTGTACAGTGAAGCTGAGGTCAGTTCATCGCCAGTCATTTGTCATGCACGGTGAAGCGGAGTGTACTGATCTCTGTTTACTGGGCACATTGCACACGTGCCGGAACCTCTCATTGGGCACAGGGGATCTTCAGCCTTTGACTCCTGTGGATGTTTACAGCAGAATATCCAGGGTAGGGGCCCTAAGTAGCCTTTCCTCAATAGGATTGACCGATGGCTTTTATTCTAGGAACAATTGGTCTAATTTTTGCAAATTTGATTCTTCTCTTCGACCTAGCTTTTTAATAAACTTTATTTAATTGCAGGTTTATGTGCGGTTAAGGCCTTTCTTTCGTGAGTTCTTAGAACGTATGTCTCAGATTTATGAGGTAAGTACCTAATGAACATTCAGATTTATAATTACTTTGGCACACTGTGTATATCGGTTGGCTGTGGCTTACAAGAATGTCCCTTAAAGGGCACTTTGCTTTACTGTTATTGAAAATTACCCACCCTTGCCTCAAGCCTACTTTAACATATCGCAATCCTTTTTTTTTTTTTTTTGGATACATACGATACGTGACAACTGGTTCATTTAGGATATGTCCAAACATGGGGTGCAGTTATTTAATCTGCAGCATGCCAATTTCTTTTGCAGATTTCACCCTTTTCAATATTAAAGATGAATTCCGCAGCAAATGTGTATGTTTTGCATGCAGATTTTGCCACTGATTTATTGCAGATTTTGCTCTTGAGTTCTTCTCTTATGATTGATATAACTTTTTTTTCCTCGCTGTTGTGGCCTCTGCATAAAACAGATGTTTCCCCCTTTTCCTAAATGTTTTATTCTTGTGCATCACAGATAATCCTTTTCACGGCCTCAAAGAAAGTCTATGCAGACAAATTATTGAATATTTTGGATCCCAAAAAGCGGCTGGTCAGGTAGGTTCACTCACTTTATTCAATGACCCACCAAGCTCCAGAAATATTTTCTTCCTCCGTTGTGCAGCTCTAATGCTTCTCCCCTTTCTATTTTCTTGTTTCTCAGACACAGACTGTTTCGAGAGCACTGTGTTTGTGTCCAAGGGAATTACATTAAAGACCTAAACATCTTGGGGAGGGATCTTTCTAAAACAATCATCATTGATAACTCACCACAAGCCTTTGCATACCAGGTAAAATGTTTTTTCTTGTTTTTTTTATGTGTATATTGAAACATTTAAGACTAGTTTTATAAGTGCACAGTTCTCTCTACCGCCACCCTACACAGATCTGTAAGATCATGTTCCTGTGAGGTGTGAGCATGTTTGTAAGAAGGATCAGACTTTGTACTTGTGTAGATGGGCATCTATTAACATCTGGGTGTTGTGTAGGATGCCAGTAACTAGGCTTTACTGTGCATGTAGTCTTGCTGTGCGCTGCAGAGGCTGATGCTGGATGATAAATCTGATGTATCTTTAGACTGTCTAGACTAACTTTACACTGTATGTTTGTTGACCTAGATCAGTGGTTCTGAAGCTGCAGTATGTTTACCCCAGGGGGCACGATGCTCTGTCCTTGGGGGGTACATGTTGTGGCTAAGAAAAGCACTGGTCTATATTACATGTTGCAAAGCATTCAGATTTCCCCTGTGCAGGATGAATGCAGTGCACTTCCTCTCTCCTCCGGATCCTGAGTGCTCACTTGGTATGGATTTATTTGATGCGTTGTGTTGCATCTTGAGCCATGCCTTTTGTATCCATAGCCATAAATAGAATGTAAAGCATGTACGCCAGCTTGTTTGATGGCTAGAAATTGAGGACACATGAGTGTACAAAGCATAAATTTTTGGCGCCTGCCATTGTTGCACAGAAAGTTTATGAATTTTTGCAATTTTCCACAATGCTTGTCAGTGAGTGGGGTTGGAGAGCCTTGACATGACTGGTTTACTATCACTTGTGTCTTTAATATTCATTCTGTTTTATGCCCTTGGGGTGCTTTGTTCATCTAGTACATGAAATGTGACATGATTTTAGCTCTACCGACCATTTCCTAATCTTTTCTAATTTTTACTGATCTTGCACAAAAATCACAGAGCCCATAGCAAAATATAAAATGGACCTTTGCGCCCCCCCCCCCCCCCCCTCAAATCTGGTATTTTCTGACAAAGTGACATAGTTTAACTTGTGTGGGAGAAAAATGGCTCACGTAAATCGTCAAAAATAAAATAAATTAAAAAAATAAACACCATATTTTTCTATGTAGTTTTATTTTTTTACCAGGAAGTAAATACACTCAGGTGTCCCCACAAGGAGCTCCAAATTCCTTGTTTCCATTCACATTGTAAATGATTAAGCCTTGCCTGTCTATACCAGTGCATATGAACTTCCTTAGAAATCATTAGGAGCTTTAAAATCTCTATGCAGTGAGCTCCCCCCAGTGGAGAATGCAGGAATAGCTTTTGATTTTGTCAGGAAGCAAAAGTTTTAGTGCCACACCCTCCTTCCACAATATAAGGGAGCCTTCACGCGTGTATTTTTGCAAAATACACGTGTAAAAATAAAACTCCCATTGACTTCAATGACTTTTTACAGGCGTATTTTTAAACGTGTAAAAAATATCATTGAAGTCAATGGGAGTCTTATTTTTACACGTGTATTTTGCAAAAATACACGCGTGTTTACTCCATGTGAAGGCTCCCTAAGGCATAAGTGTATAGCAGATGCATAGTATGGCTTCACGGAAGGTACACCACTGTATCCACGTTGTAGATCTGTGTATGTTTTTGGGATCTAAAGAAAAAATAGCCGTGCTGGAATCAGTGGAGGTGATGATAGGTAAAAGTTATTTTGCTTATAGTAAATTTGCTCCCTACGAATAGACTCTCTGCTCTCCTTACAGCTTTCCAACGGGATTCCCATTGAGAGCTGGTTTGTGGATAAAAATGACAAGGAGCTGCTGAAGCTTGTCCCTTTCCTGGAGAAGCTTGTAGAACTGGTAAGGATTCTTATTTCGTTTCTGGTGACGGCTTAAAAAAAAAAAAAAAAAAAAAAAGCCACTGCTCTTTTCAATGTATAAACCATCCAGCGGGAACGCATTTTGGTTCTTCCTGCAGCGCTTTGAGCAGAAAGTTCACAGAGTTTTCCTCCGCGGACTTTCTGTATCAATTATATCTATGGGGAAGCCGCTGGTGTTTCCATAGATATAATTGCGGTTTTAAACGCAAGGTGGGCATGGGATTTGCATGAATCCCATCTACTTTACATTTACTGTAAACCGCTGCGATATTTCCCATGGCGTTTCCAGCCCGTGGGGACCCGACCTTAGATGAATACTCTGCTCCTTCTAAGTGAATGGGAGCGCAGCTGTAATACTGCAGCTATACCATGTACAGAGCCCCCCTGCTTTCATCTCTGTACTTTGTATAGTACCAGGCCTAGCACCAGTCTTGAAAACACAGTTGATTGGTGTGGGGGCTGGTTGTTATCCCCTCCTCAATCAGATATTAATACCCTATGATACCCTGTATATTTACCACAAGGTACAGCTGATTTCTGAGACTCTTTGTAGTTCACTTAATGGACCCTTTTTAGTAAGTAGGGATTGTCCAAAGCAGATAAGCAATGAGTGACCATATGTTTAAGCTGTTCAAACCTATGTTAGAAAATTACTAGTATTAAATAACTAAAATGAATTGGTATTTTCCTTTTTTTTTAACTGTAATTTTTATTGAAAATTTTTAACATGACAAATAAAAGAACATTGGTGAAAAATATACAAAAACAATAGAGGGCAGACACATTGCCAGTGCCGCAGTATAAAACAATGTAATAAATCACAATAGAAAGGTGCAGTGAAGAAGAAGAGTACAAAGGGGGACAAACACACAGAGACAAAGAGGAGGGGGGGGGGGGGGACTGGGGAGAGGGTTACTAGGTCACAGGCCTCGCATGGCACAATAGGCGTCCCAAGGGAACCAGACGGAGCTGAAAGCATCTACATTATGGTTAAGACTGGCCGTCAGGGATTCAAGGCTCCGCACATCCTTAATGTGGGCCGAGAGTTCTGTAGTAGAAAGAGGGGCTGGGCTCCTCCAATGCTTGGCAATAAGAGTCTTAGTAGCCATGCAGAGGTGAAGAAACAATCTGGAAGTCTTGCTACCGAGGTGCCTGGGAGGGAGGTTCAAGATATATGTAAGGGGATCTACACCTTGTAGGAAGAGAGAGTCAGTTAATGTTCTGACCTCCTGCCAAAAACCCATAATAAGGGGGCAGGTCCAAAATATGTGATACAGGGTACCTAGAGCAGCGTTACAATGTCAACCCTGCATAGGAAGGGCAGGGTTCAAAGCATGAAGTTTATATTGTGTTTCCCTAAAAGTTATGCCCTGGGAAATGAATTAGTATTTTCTATTTTTAATGCTTTTTTGTTTCCCCCTTCTTAGAATGAGGATGTGCGGCCTCACATCAGAGACAGATTTCGCTTACATGACTGTTTGCCGCCAGATTAGAAGGACATCAAGGACCTGCAGGATCCCCTAACAGGGGGGGGCAGCTTTGAGATGCCTGCAGGGGAGCAGAGCTGCACAACCACAGGACTGAAGCATACATGTACACAACCATTTGCCATAACTGCTGAAGGCATTTCTTTACTTTGCTGTCTAAAAAAAAAAAAAAGAAAACGAAAAAAAAAAAAAAGAAAAAAAAAATTATATATGGGGAAAAAAAAGGAACGGTTTCACCGTGACGTGTTGTGACTGGTTTGGTGGCACATCACTGGGCAGCTTGGCCTCCTCCCAGGAATTATGTCTCCGAGAGAAACCCCGCTGTCTGTGAGCTGCAGATTGCATCCTATCCGCTGTTGAATAGTTTGTCCGTGTCAGCAGGAACGGAGAGGTTTTTCTCAATTTTTCGGATTTAACCTCCTACACAGTGATCCTTATTAGTGTAGATTATTCATTATCCATTCCTTGTATTTCAGTCGCTTCGATCTGTTCTAGTAGCCAAATTTTATTTTATTATTTTGTATGATATGTTTGGCTGTTCCTATTCTCTGCTTGCATAATGTGTTTTTTGTTTTATTTAGTTTTTTGTTTTTAGATAAAAATTAAATTCTTAAGGTTCAATCCATGTAAGCTCCATTTAGAAATACATATATCTTTTATATTTTATCTGTAATCCATTCTAGTACCTTTTTGAAACATAAAGCTTTTAAAAGGCAAAGTAGAGAGTGGGACTATGGAGGCTTGTACAGAAGGTGTGGGGCCTGCGTACAGTACAGGGGGGAGGGAGATGTATAACCTGTGACTAGGCCAGGATTCTGTTTTCACCTACTTTCCTCTCTGTCTGTACATGCAGATCCGTACACCCATGACACACATATAAATATATATATATTTACGTTCACACATGTATACACGCAGCCTCTCCCTCCTAGACGTATCCATCCACAGCTCTGGTACTGATGCAGCTAATTTGAATGGTGGGTATTTTTGTATGAGGTGCTCTGTCCTGCAGGGAAGAAGTGCAGAAGGTGTGGGTGCAAGGTCGCTTGCCGTTTCTGGCGGGTGCACTATGTTTCAGTGGTGCGTTCGCCGTGTAAAGAAAGAAGAGAAGGCACTTTTTTCCTTTTTTCTTTTTTTCTTTCTTTTTTTTTTTTTTTCTTCCTCCTTTTCTAAAAAAAAAAAGAAAAAAAAAGAGGTTTGTATTTTGTAAGCTTGTTCAGAGAGTACAGTATTGGAAATTAAAGCTCTACCGAGGAGGCTGTTCATCCTTTTTTGTTTCTATGTATATTACCTGTTTAACTGTATGCCATTTTATTGTATAAATTTACACATGGATTCATTTTCAAGTCACTCCTTAAAGTAAGGAGTTTTTTTTAGTAAGTTTTTAGGAAAACATTTAATTTTTGTATTTTTGATTTTAAAGAAAAAGCATGAGTTCTGTCATATTTTCAGTGTATTAATGAAGATTTTAACCTTTCCTCCGGGTGGCTGTTTTATTCCTTTCTATTTGTGTCTGGTCTTTGTGTATGGTCTATTCATTGTAAGCTTATTGGAACTGTATGGTTACTGGTTTAGTGCAAAGGGACGACAGAGGACTCCCTTGCACCACCAAACTAAAGCTAAGTTCACACAGATTTTTTTGGTCAGGATTTTGAGGCCGTATCCGCTTGAAAATCCTGACCAAAAAGATGGCTCCCACTGAAATCAATGGGAGCCACTCAGGTCTTTTTTCCGGGAGTCGTTTCTTCCAGCTCCTGGAAAAAAAGACAAGAGGTGCTCATTCTTCAGGCCATTTTGCCTCGCGATTCAGCCTGAAAACACACCATCCTCCGGACTAGGCCCATTCATTAGGCCTAATGCAGAGCGTGCGGCTGGATGCCGGTGCAGTTCAGTTGTGGCTTCCGCCTCAGGTTCTGGCCCAAAAAACTCCTTCTGAACTTACCCTAAGTCTCAGGCCTAATTCATACAGTCGACTCTCAGCCTGCGCTGTGAACAAGCACTCCCAGCCTGCCAGTGTCCAGAGATAACTCTCAGCCTGCGCTGTGAAGAAGCAGACACCGGGGATCCCTGGGCAGCCACAGAACGCCGCTGTCTCCTGCTCTCACGCTCCGTCCGACCCCGCCCACATGCCCGGCCCCGCCCACAAGAAGTGGGTAGTAGATCTTTTGCCTTGCCAGTTTATAAAGTAGCTCACATGCTGAAGAAGTGTGAGCACCCCTGATCTAATGCAATGACTAGCCTGAGAGCCTTCAAGAAGTTCCCAGCTGTCATGTCAACCAATCTCGCTCTCTGATGACATTCTGGTGGGCGGCGATCGGTGAAAGATTAGACGACACAGTTCCATTTGACCGCGGTGTCTAAGGATTAACAGCTGCGATCAGTGCGGGCACCGATTCCTTCTTTTAGCAGCGGTGCTGGCCGTATTATGTAGCCGGCATCCGCCCTGAGCTCTCCATGCGACACAGGATGTACTATTAAATCCTGTGTCGCTTTGGGGTTATAAAAAAAAAAAAAAAAAAAAGGATGGAATAAAAGTATATTTTATAAGTCCTGTGTAACCCAATACAGTATAATATATATGTATTACCAACAGAGACATAAATTTGGTACAGCTGCAATTGTAATGACCTACAAAATACAGGTAACATATCATTCACACTGTACCGGTAATGGCTTTGAAAACAAAAAATAAGTCTTTTTTAATGTATTGTTTACCACTAAATTGTTCAGGTATGATTTACATATATGTTTTTGTTTTATTTTAAAACGGGACAGGAGTTTAAAATAAGATTAGCGGTGCCTGAATAGCCTTTTTATTGGCTATTCACGTATATGTGGGGCTCATACAGCAAAATTTTGCTGATAGAGCCCCTTTAAATAGAAATACTAAATACTATTTTAAAAGTATTTTAAAAATACTAACATACTTGAAAAATTTAAACAAAAAATTAACTAAAAACAAAAAAATGGAACAATTGAACATAGGCTAAATGGAAAAAGAATTTTAAGTTTATTTACAAAACTTGTTTTAAAAAAGAATATTAATTTATTTGTTTAGATGTTATATAATTTAATTTTTTATTTGAAATTGGATTTTTATTTTTAATAGTGTGGTAAAAAATAAATCGCCACACAGTGGCTCAGTGGTTAGCACTGCAGCCTTGCAGCGCTGGAGTCCTGGTGTTCAAATCCAACCAAGGCCATAAAAACCGTCTGCAAGAAGTTTGTATGTTCTCCCTGTGTTTGCATGGATTTCCATCCCATATTCCAAAGACATACTGATAGGGAAAAATGTACATTGTGATCTCTATGTGGGGCTCACAATCTACATAAATAAATAAATCGTCCAAAAAAAAAAAAAAGTCTTTTATCACTTAGTCTATAGTCCCAGCACATCAGCCATAGGGGGACATCTGTACAAGGTGAACTGTCTATACAGTATAGAGTCTGTCTATAGTCTCAGCACATCAGCCATAGGAGGACATCTGTACGAGGTGGACTGTCTATACAGTATAGAGTCTGTCTATAGTCCTAGCATATCAGCCATAGGGGGACATCTGTACAAGGTGGCTTGTCTATACAGTATACAGTGCGTCCATAGTCCCAGCTCATCAGCCATAGGGGGACATGTGTACGAGGTGGACTGTCTATACAGTCCGTCCATAGTCCCAGCTCATCAGCCATTGGGGGACATGTGTACGAGGTGGACTGTCTATACAGTATAGAATCTGTCTATAGTCCCAGCACATCAGCCATAGAAGGATATCTGTACGTGGCTGACTGTCTATACATTATAGAGTCCATCCATAGTCCCAGCTCATCAGCCATAGGAGGACATCTGTACGAGGTGGCCTGTCTATACAGTATAGCAGGGGTGCTCACACTTTTTCA
>NW_027440068.1:0-26125 GCF_031893055.1 Leptodactylus fuscus
CTACACTCAAGAATACACGATCAATGAAACCCTATGGGGAAAATCAAACTCCGACATGATACAAGTTGCAAGATCACCCAGCTAGCCTATGATGGGCTGTCACTAGATAGGCTTAACTGTCAACTTTCCCATGGCTGCGACCTTCTCAGCCAGAGCTACACTCAAGAATACACGATCAATGAAACCCTATGGGGAAAATCAAACTCCGACATGATACAAGTTGCAAGATCACCCAGCTAGCCTATGATGGGCTGTCACTAGATAGGCTTAACTGTCAACTTTCCCATGGCTGCGTCGTTCTCAGCCCGAGCTACACTCAAGAGTACACGATCAATGAAGCGCTATGGGGAAAATTAAACTCCTGCTTGATAGAAGTTGCCGAGTAAACGATCAATGAAACTCTATGGGGAAAATCCATCTCCGGCATGATACAAGTTGCAAGATCACCCAGCTAGCCTATGATGGGCTGTCACTAGATAGGCTTAACTGTCAACTTTCCCATGGCTGGGACCTTCTCAGCCAGAGCTACACTCAAGAATACACGATCAATGAAACCCTATGGGGAAAATCAAACTCCGACATGATACAAGTTGCAAGATCACCCAGCTAGCCTATGATGGGCTGTCACTAGATAGGCTTAACTGTCAACTTTCCCATGGCTGCGTCCTTCTCAGCCAGAGCTACACTCAAGAATACACGATCAATGAAACCCTATGGGGAAAATCAAACTCCGACATGATACAAGTTGCAAGATCACCCAGCTAGCCTATGATGGGCTGTCACTAGATAGGCTTAACTGTCAACTTTCCCATGGCTGCGTCGTTCTCAGCCCGAGCTACACTCAAGAGTACACGATCAATGAAGCGCTATGGGGAAAATTAAACTCCTGCTTGATAGAAGTTGCCGAGTAAACGATCAATGAAACTCTATGGGGAAAATCCAACTCCGGCATGATACAAGTTGCAAGATCACCCAGCTAGCCTATGATGGGCTGTCACTAGATAGGCTTAACTGTCAACTTTCCCACGGCTGGGACCTTCTCAGCCAGAGCTACACTCAAGAATACACGATCAATGAAACCCTATGGGGAAAATCAAACTCCGACATGATACAAGTTGCAAGATCACCCAGCTAGCCTATGATGGGCTGTCACTAGATAGGCTTAACTGTCAACTTTCCCATGGCTGCGTCGTTCTCAGCCCGAGCTACACTCAAGAGTACACGATCAATGAAGCGCTACGGGGAAAATTAAACTCCTGCTTGATAGAAGTTGCCGAGTAAACGATCAATGAAACCCTATGGGGAAAATCCAACTCCGGCATGATACAAGTTGCAAGATCACCCAGCTAGCCTATGATGGGCTGTCACTAGATAGGCTTAACTGTCAACTTTCCCATGGCTGCGACCTTCTCAGCCAGAGCTACACTCAAGAATACACGATCAATGAAACCCTATGGGGAAAATCAAACTCCGACATGATACAAGTTGCAAGATCACCCAGCTAGCCTATGATGGGCTGTCACTAGATAGGCTTAACTGTCAACTTTCCCATGGCTGCGACCTTCTCAGACAGAGCTACACTCAAGAATACACGATCAATGAAACCCTATAGGGAAAATCAAACTCCGACATGATACAAGTTGCAAGATCACCCAGCTAGCCTATGATGGGCCGTCACTAGATAGGCTTAACTGTCAACTTTCCCATGGCTGCGTCGTTCTCAGCCTGAGCTACACTCAAGAGTACACGATCAATGAAGCGCTATGGGGAAAATTAAACTCCTGCTTGATAGAAGTTGCCGAGTAAACGATCAATGAAACTCTATGGGGAAAATCCATCTCCGGCATGATACAAGTTGCAAGATCACCCAGCTAGCCTATGATGGGCTGTCACTAGATAGGCTTAACTGTCAACTTTCCCATGGCTGGGACCTTCTCAGCCAGAGCTACACTCAAGAATACACGATCAATGAAACCCTATGGGGAAAATCAAACTCCGACATGATACAAGTTGCAAGATCACCCAGCTAGCCTATGATGGGCTGTCACTAGATAGGCTTAACTGTCAACTTTCCCATGGCTGCGACCTTCTCAGCCAGAGCTACACTCAAGAATACACGATCAATGAAACCCTATGGGGAAAATCAAACTCCGACATGATACAAGTTGCAAGATCACCCAGCTAGCCTATGATGGGCTGTCACTAGATAGGCTTAACTGTCAACTTTCCCATGGCTGCGTCGTTCTCAGCCCGAGCTACACTCAAGAGTACACGATCAATGAAGCGCTATGGGGAAAATTAAACTCCTGCTTGATAGAAGTTGCCGAGTAAACGATCAATGAAACTCTATGGGGAAAATCCAACTCCGGCATGATACAAGTTGCAAGATCACCCAGCTAGCCTATGATGGGCTGTCACTAGATAGGCTTAACTGTCAACTTTCCCACGGCTGGGACCTTCTCAGCCAGAGCTACACTCAAGAATACACGATCAATGAGACCCTATGGGGAAAATCAAACTCCGACATGATACAAGTTGCAAGATCACCCAGCTAGCCTATGATGGGCTGTCACTAGATAGGCTTAACTGTCAACTTTCCCATGGCTGCGTCGTTCTCAGCCCGAGCTACACTCAAGAGTACACGATCAATGAAGCGCTACGGGGAAAATTAAACTCCTGCTTGATAGAAGTTGCCGAGTAAACGATCAATGAAACCCTATGGGGAAAATCCAACTCCGGCATGATACAAGTTGCAAGATCACCCAGCTAGCCTATGATGGGCTGTCACTAGATAGGCTTAACTGTCAACTTTCCCATGGCTGCGACCTTCTCAGCCAGAGCTACACTCAAGAATACACGATCAATGAAACCCTATGGGGAAAATCAAACTCCGACATGATACAAGTTGCAAGATCACCCAGCTAGCCTATGATGGGCTGTCACTAGATATGCTTAACTGTCAACTTTCCCATGGCTGCGTCGTTCTCAGCCCGAGCTACACTCAAGAGTACACGATCAATGAAGCGCTATGGGGAAAATTAAACTCCTGCTTGATAGAAGTTGCCGAGTAAACGATCAATGAAACTCTATGGGGAAAATCCAACTCCGGCATGATACAAGTTGCAAGATCACCCAGCTAGCCTATGATGGGCTGTCACTAAATAGGCTTAACTGTCAACTTTCCCATGGCTGCGACCTTCTCAGCCAGAGCTACACTCAAGAATACACGATCAATGAAACCCTATGGGGAAAATCAAACTCCGACATGATACAAGTTGCAAGATCACCCAGCTAGCCTATGATGGGCTGTCACTAGATAGGCTTAACTGTCAACTTTCCCATGGCTGCGACCTTCTCAGCCAGAGCTACACTCAAGAATACACGATCAATGAAACCCTATGGGGAAAATCAAACTCCGACATGATACAAGTTGCAAGATCACCCAGCTAGCCTATGATGGGCTGTCACTAGATAGGCTTAACTGTCAACTTTCCCATGGCTGCGTCGTTCTCAGCCCGAGCTACACTCAAGAGTACACGATCAATGAAGCGCTATGGGGAAAATTAAACTCCTGCTTGATAGAAGTTGCCGAGTAAACGATCAATGAAACTCTATGGGGAAAATCCATCTCCGGCATGATACAAGTTGCAAGATCACCCAGCTAGCCTATGATGGGCTGTCACTAGATAGGCTTAACTGTCAACTTTCCCATGGCTGGGACCTTCTCAGCCAGAGCTACACTCAAGAATACACGATCAATGAAACCCTATGGGGAAAATCAAACTCCGACATGATACAAGTTGCAAGATCACCCAGCTAGCCTATGATGGGCTGTCGCTAGATAGGCTTAACTGTCAACTTTCCCATGGCTGCGACCTTCTCAGCCCGAGCTACACTCAAGAGTACACGATCAATGAAGCGCTATGGGGAAAATTAAACTCCTGCTTGATAGAAGTTGCCGAGTAAACGATCAATGAAACTCTATGGGGAAAATCCAACTCCGGCATGATACAAGTTGCAAGATCACCCAGCTAGCCTATGATGGGCTGTCACTAGATAGGCTTAACTGTCAACTTTCCCATGGCTGCGACCTTCTCAGCCAGAGCTACACTCAAGAATACACGATCAATGAAACCCTATGGGGAAAATCAAACTCCGACATGATACAAGTTGCAAGATCACCCAGCTAGCCTATGATGGGCTGTCACTAGATAGGCTTAACTGTCAACTTTCCCATGGCTGCGACCTTCTCAGCCAGAGCTACACTCAAGAATACACGATCAATGAAACCCTATGGGGAAAATCAAACTCCGACATGATACAAGTTGCAAGATCACCCAGCTAGCCTATGATGGGCTGTCACTAGATAGGCTTAACTGTCAACTTTCCCATGGCTGCGTCGTTCTCAGCCCGAGCTACACTCAAGAGTACACGATCAATGAAGCGCTATGGGGAAAATTAAACTCCTGCTTGATAGAAGTTGCCGAGTAAACGATCAATGAAACTCTATGGGGAAAATCCAACTCCGGCATGATACAAGTTGCAAGATCACCCAGCTAGCCTATGATGGGCTGTCACTAGATAGGCTTAACTGTCAACTTTCCCATGGCTGGGACCTTCTCAGCCAGAGCTACACTCAAGAATACACGATCAATGAAACCCTATGGGGAAAATCAAACTCCGACATGATACAAGTTGCAAGATCACCCAGCTAGCCTATGATGGGCCGTCACTAGATAGGCTTAACTGTCAACTTTCCCATGGCTGCGTCGTTCTCAGCCCGAGCTACACTCAAGAGTACACGATCAATGAAGCGCTATGGGGAAAATTAAACTCCTGCTTGATAGAAGTTGCCGAGTAAACGATCAATGAAACTCTATGGGGAAAATCCATCTCCGGCATGATACAAGTTGCAAGATCACCCAGCTAGCCTATGATGGGCTGTCACTAGATAGGCTTAACTGTCAACTTTCCCATGGCTGGGTGTTAAATCTCATAATTTGCTGAACTTAGAGTGTGAGTGGAGAAGGTCATGGAGTAGCATTTGTGTCCAGCATGTCATCCTTGACAGATGAAGGGGCTAGTGGAATGTTGGGTGGAGGTAGAAGAAGTCTCGTTACTAACAACAATACGTCAGTGTAGCCAAACTTAGGGCTATGGTCAAACAAGGAACGATCCGGAGTACATGGAAGGATCATACCTACACCTTTCCTTATGGGGAAAAAACTTGGATGAGGGTAAAGCATCCTCAGCCTTTATAAGCAGGCTTTGGTAACATGGAGGTAGAGCACTAACTCCACCTTCATACCAGCTCTCACTCTCTTCATATTGACACTTGTTATTTGTCATGCATATTCTATGTTCTTTTAACTTTGTTTAATTTTTGGACTGTAACCTATCTATTCGTTTGAATTAAACCTTCGTTTGCTGTTTTAACCACAAATTGGATTGGACTCCAGCTGCTTCTTGGTATCACCGAAGTACACCTCTTGTCTCATCAGTCAAGTGGTGTGGGACGTTATTTAACATTTGGCGAGCCACTCAGTCGTTGTCTGGAAGTATTCCTCAGTCCTTTGTTTGCAAAAGGGAGGACTGAACGGAGGAATCGTTTGCAAAGTGCAAAGCTTCAGGACTTCGTAAAGTACCTAGGACGGTGAGCCACGCTTACAGCTATCAGCTGCACGAGTAGACGGAAGCCTGTGTGCGGAACGTCTGTGTGAGAGCAGAGGAATTTTGGCCTTGACAGCACAGTGCATACAGAAGATCGTGTAACTGAGTGAGTATGGAGTTCATTGTTTCATATTCTGATAAGAGCAAGCTAGATTTTAAGTATGTAAGTAGTCATACTAATGCACAGCTTTGGTCTAGTTTATACACTCAGTGTGAGGAAGAAAATCAGCGATTAGATAAGAAATTTATTTGTGTTGATAGGTTGCAAAAGAAATTAAGGAATGTATTGCATATGGTCAGAGTGTACAATTCTTTAGTTATTGAAGAGAAACAGACACACAGGGTATGTGTGAACACTAAAGGCACAAGTAACACTGACACACAGACAGTGGAAGAGGATTATAATGAGTGTTCAGCATGTGAGGTATTAGCCCAACACATTGAGGAGTTGGAGGATCAAATGGAAACTAGGACACAATTAGTTTCAAAATTACGCCAGGATATAAGGAAAATCTCTGCTGCTACAGGTAGTCCCTCCTATATTCCAGAACAAAGCCACGGGAGTACAGAACAGTTAGAAGAGGTAGATCTTAAGAGAAGACGCTTACATGAAAGGGCAGCTAGGTTGACTTTAAAAATCAATGATCAGTTAATGAAAATTGGGAAAGATGTTCCAGCTTACAATGACAAAATGGATGCTTTCCACAATGCAAATACTTTTGAATCGTATACAGATAAATTTAATCTTACTGATGAACAGAAAAATAAGATTTTCAGAGTATGGTTACCTTCTCACATGGCCAAGAGGTTACTGCCGACGCCTGTGGTGAATGAGGACAATGAGGTGATGCATAGTACTGAATCAGATAGATTGAAACAGCTTATATTTTTCACTACTGGAGAATGTGAACCAACAGTAGATATTCTGGATTCTTTGAAGCCAACCTTGGAAGATGATCCTTTTGCTTTCTTAATGAAGTTTGAGCAAGCATACAGGATGGTCTTAGGGATAGATGAGGGTGAAGAACCTTCAGCTATGATAAAGGCATTTGTAAAGAAGTTTAAATATTTGGATCCAGTATCATTACGAATTGCCTCAGAAAAACTTGCTTTATATGATGCAGCAATGTTCATTGACCACATCAGAAGGTCATTGAAGCAAACAAGCACAAAGGCAAAGATTTCTGCTGTCCAGAATAAAGTAAATAAGCAATCAGTCAATGCAAATCAGGACAGTCAAACTAATTCCAGGACTGCACCTGTTCCTAAAAAAAGTATTGCTCCAAAGCCAAAAAGGAAAGGAACTTGGGAGAGAGGTCAGATGTCTTGTTATCATTGTGGTAAAGTGGGACATTTAAAATGGCAGTGTAAAAGTTTCCTTAGAGAGACCCAGAATATAGGGAAAGAGAATGGTCTAGTGCCCACTGCACCTCCTCCTCCTTCAGAGGAAAGAGAATCTCCCTATGCATCTCTAATCCGGCAAATTAGGGAAATATCAATACAGGGATCAAAAGGGAGGTCACGCGTCATGATTGACAGAGATGATGGTCTGTTAGGATCAGCATGACTAGAAAAGATTCCAACCTCTCGACCCTTGGAATATGTAGCCCCAGTATTTTTGGATGAATGTGGAAGACCTTTTGTAACAGGATCTCTTCAAGGGGAAAAGATCACGTTCCTCATAGACACTGGAGCTCAACTGAGTGTCACAAATAAGCTTCAGATCCCATCCAAAAATGCACCTGTTTGTACAATTGTAGGCTTCAATGGTCGTGGGGGGGTGTCAGCCACATTGATATCTGATGTTAAGTTTGAAATTCCTGGACATTTGGAGACGAGCATTGATATTTGGCATTGTCCTAATTCAGAGAATATCTTAGGGACTGATGTAATGAACAAACGAGGTTGGATTATTGATTTGGGAAACAAGGTGATTTGGAAGGATGTTGATGGTTCTAAACCGGTACTGATTGATCCAAGTGAATACAGCAAGGTTGGAACTATTTGCTTAACAGATGTTATTCCTTCTGATCATGTTTGGCCTGACACTGGTGGTGATGTACAGTTAAAGGAAATTGTAGAAAGTATTCCTTCTTTGTGGGCACAGTACAGGAATGAAGTAGGTACAATGAAAGATGTACTTGTGAACATAGAGGGTAGGGATCCACCAGCCCAAAAACAGTACAAATTGCCTCCAGAATCAATAGGTCCAATGTCTAAGATTATTGAGGAGTTGCTTCAGCAGGGTGTCATACGGAAAGCAAACTCTGTGACAAACAATCCATTATGGTGTGTCTTGAAACCTGATGGTTCATATCGTATGCTTTTGGATTTAAGGCTTTTGAACAAATATACGCCTAATGTAGCTCCAATTGTTGCTGACACACATGATTTGTTGGGACAACTAGATGCAAAAGCGAATTATTTCTCGGTCTTGGATATTAGCAATGGATTTTTTAGCATAGAATTGGAAAAGAGTTGTCAATACAAGTTTGCTTTTACATTTCTGGATGAACAGTATGTGTTCTGTAGATTGCCTCAGGGTGCCCATTTGTCACCTAGCATATTTCATCAAGCACTAGCAAAAGTGTTGGGAAGGAGTTCACATCAGAAATATATCAAACAGTTTGTTGATGATATTTTGGTGGCCACAGAAGACAGGGAAACACATTTGGAAGTTTTAGCGGAATTGTTTACCTTGTTGCACGAAGCAGGTCTAAAATTGAACACAAAGAAGTGTAAACTGATGCAACGTGAAGTGAAATATCTGGGGATCCTAATTAAACCAGGAAAGAGAATGCCTCTCCAGGACAGGGTTGCAGCTGTTGCTTCACTTCCCATTCCAATGTCACATAAGGATCTCAGACACTTTTTGGGCATTGTGAATTTTTCCAGAGAATTCATTGAGGGATTTGCTGAAAAGGCAAAGCCTTTATATGATCTCTTGAAAAAGAGCCATGATGATTCCTTTGGTCTATGGACAGACCGGGAACAAAAGGCATTTGAACAATTGAAGTTAGCTTTGCAAACAGCTCCAGCCTTGTCAACTGTGGAAGCATCAGCTCCATTTGCTTTGCAGGTACATACGTCAGAAGTTGCTGTTACATCTGTGTTGTTGCAATTGCAGTCAGGGGAATGGAGAATTTTGGGATATTTCTCAAAACTCCTTACTCCGGTGGAAAAAGGGTTCGAAACTTGTGCGAGACATCTGATGGGAGTGTATTTTGCTGTAAAAGCAACTGAACACATTGTTGGCTTTAACAAATTAATTTTGCAGACGCCGCACTCCACATTAAAACTTCTCCTTGAGAAAAATATTCCAGGTGTATCTCATCAAAGATTTGCACATTGGTTGTTGACTCTGTCTCCAAAACAACTTGAAGTTGACCACAAAGCCAAGTATGTACTTCCCCAATTGATGCAGTACGAGGGTCAGGCACATGAATGCTTACACACATTTCAGGAGACATACATTTCAATGTTCAGAAGAGAAGCAGAAAAGACTGACGAAGCAGTTTTTGTGGATGGATCACGGTTTTTCAATGAAGGACATTACTGTTCAGGGTATTCTATCTGGTATCCTGAAAGAGGATATGCAATCCAGCACAAGTTACCAGGACACTATTCAGCTCAGAGAGCAGAGTTAGAAGCTGTCAGGACAGTGTTGGAGATTGATGAAAAGGAGAACAGAAGTCCTTTGGTCATTTACAGTGATAGCTCTTATGTGGTTCGGTCTTTGACAGATTACCTACCAGTGTGGGAAAAAAGAGGCTTTGTTGATTCATCAAACAAAGTGTTGGTGCACAGTGATACTCTAAAAAGAATTGTTGAATTAGCTGCAAAGAATCCAAAAGGATATGCAATTGTCAAAGTCCCAGCACATAAGAAAGGAAACCATGAGCTAGTAGTAGGAAATTCTACTGCAGATGCATTAGCAAAAGAGGCCGCTTTAACAGGAGCAGAGGTCCTCGAACCTGAACAATTGAAAGCCTTACCAGCTAGGAAAACAGACACGCATTTGCCTTCTTTTGCAGAGGAACAAGCAAAGGATCAATCCCTTGCAGTTTCTCAGGTTGATCCAAAACCTCCCTTTGTTTGTGAAAACGGGGTTTTGTGTCATGACTATAACGGGGAATTGCGTCCTGTTGTGCCAGAGCATTTACAAACTGAATTCACCCGATACAATCATGAGAGCTTAGGTCATTTGGGTCAGCAAAAGTTGCTGGAAGTTCTTAAAGGAAAGTTTTATTGGGACAAAATGGAGGAAACTGTACAAAATGTTGTTCAGTCATGTCTCATTTGTGCTCAAGTGAACCCTCGACCTAAAGGACAAAAACCTCCACTCCAAAGAATTGCACCTGCAGATGGTCCATGGTCTACATTGCAGATTGATTACATAGGTCCATTGCCTACAGGTAAACATGGACTCAGGTATGCATTGGTGGTGGTAGATGTGTTCTCAAAATGGGTAGAAGTTTTACCAGTCAGGAAAGATGATGCTTTGTCTACAGCTAGAGCATTGGTAAATCATGTGTTTTGTACTTGGGGGATCCCAAGAATGATCACTTCCGACAGAGGAAGTCACTTTACTGGACAAATAATGCAAACAGTTTGTGGTATTCTAGGAGTACAGCAACAATTCCATGTTCCTTATCATCCACAATCTGCAGGTATAGTGGAAAGAATGAACCGAACAATAAAATCCAGGATTGCAAAAATGTTGTTGGATAAAGGAAATACATGGGTTGATGCAATACCATTTGTTTTGATGAGTATTCGAGGAACAATTTCCTCTACAACACAATACACTCCTTTTGAATTAATGACAGGAAGAAAAATGCCATTAATATTTCCGCATGAACCATGTTTGTCTACACCCCAAAAAGATGCTATAGCAAGGTCCAGGTGGTTGCAGTTGCTGCAAGAAAACTTACAAACAATTCTTCCACATGCAGCATCTAGAATGCAACGTATGATGCCACCTCACTCTTCAAAGTTTGTCAAAGGTGCATCAGTGATGATTAAAACCTTCAAGAAGAGTGGACCTTGGGAAAGTAATTGGGAAGGTCCCTTTGATATAATTGATACAATGGGACAAGTGATGATTTTGGTGCAAAGATCACCCAAAGCAGGAAAAAATACTCGCAGACAACAAAAACTGTGGGTACATGTTGATCAGTGTAAATTATATGTTTCAAAATAATGATACTGCTTGTTTTTTTAGGAAATGAACCTTCACAAGGAACTACATCTCCTTGAGGAAAGAGACAGATCAAAGGTTCATCGCAGTCAATATAGAAGTCTCAGAAGATGTTATTTGGTGGGAACTTTCCTTCTGATATGCACTCTGGCTGCCGTTTTGATGAAAGACGCGTTACAGAGTGGAAACAACGGGAGTGACCAAATAAAGGAGGTGGATTTACTACCACGGAAAACAAGAGACTATACACTAGAACACTTGCTTAAAGAACGCTTGAAAGATTATTCAAAGGACATTACAGGACATTTATGTTTGGGTTATGGTGCAAAATGTTGTATTGAAATATACTACACACACGACACAAACATTATGTTAAGTGCTAAAGCAGGACCTAAACAGAAACAAACCCATTTACAGGGAACCTATACACATAATGACAAAACAGGTTCATGGGAATGCACACCAACAGAGGTATTATTTTGGAGTGTAGAAATAATAGGTAATGAAACTGCCAAGTGGTCAGGTGATATCACAAATAATATGATAGCATCAGGAAAAATGGGCAGATCTAAAACGGAAATCTGGTTCCACACTCAAAGTTATGTAAAAATATTGGATCCAGAATATCACCCTTCTATGAGTAAGGGTAATGAAGACTGGGTGAAGACCTGGAACTTCGAAATAGCAAGAGAACCTGTTAAAGTGAGAATAGCAATTGATCTCACTATGACTAATAATTTACCACTTGAAGTAAGAGTTAATCCACAAAGAATTGAAATCCTAGAGGGAAGAAATCCTTTTACTCTGGAATGTAGCACGAAATTAGAGTTACCACCTGAATCATTGTTAACATGGAAAAAAGATGGACTATTTTTAGGAAGTTTTTCTAATGGTCCAACAAATGTAATTCATAGGGGTTTATATGGGAATGTTAAGTGGGTAGACCAGAAATTTATTCTGTACCAAGGAAACCCAGCTCCTAAGGATTCAGGGGTATACGAGTGCTGTGGAACAAGTATTAACAATCAGAAGCAATGTGCTACTGTAAATATTAATATTTCTTCAGTTACAGATAGAATTTGCACAGGAGTCAAATTCAATCCATCAAGTCCTTTCCAGATTAACCATTTTCAATCTAAGCCTCTTTTGAGGAATGGTACATTTATGACCATGGTATGGACATTTAACATGTCAGATTGGAAAATTTCCTCAAGATATCCCCAATGTAAACAACACCTAGTAAATATGGAACAAGGGATCGAACAATGGTTCGGTAACAGTAGATCAAAACCCATAAGAAACAAAAGAGGTGTTGTGGAAGGTATTTTAGGAGGAATTGGGACTGTTGGGAGTTTAATAAATGGTATGAATATAAACTCTCTGAGATCAGATTTAGAAACAATTGGTTATCTAGGAAAGAAAGGAGTGAAAGTCCAGAAGAGTCTAAATCAGCTTCTGGAAAAAATGGTTGTTAATTCTGTGACAGTATTAGGATCATCAGTGTCACATCTTCAGGATGCAACTCTAGCATTAATGAGCAGTGAACAGGAAACGCAAGTAGCCAGAGCATGTCTGGAAATTCAAGTTGAATATTCCACTAACCTAAAGATGATGGCTCAGGCTTTACAAAGTGGTATAACTCCATTGGGTTTATTAAGAAATTTACCTGTAATATACAATTTTAGTTTGGATCATACAGAGTTATGGGTAAACAAGTGGTTGGGATGTAAACAAAATGTATGTATTGGAACATCATTAATCCCAACATCTGGACAAGAGCAAGTTTTGGTTCCAGTAACTTCTTTAGGGGTTCCTGTAAGTAATACACAATTAATCCATTATAATTTAGAATTTACAGAGTTTGCGTATAATGGAGCTTCAATTGAGCAAGTAGACCTTTCTTCATGTTTACATTTTTCCTCTAAAGTAGTTTGTTTACCGGAACAAGATAAGACTATCTATCATTCTTGTTTCCATAACCAAAGTACATGTCATGCTAGAATTGAAACTGTACAAAATATACATGATATTGTGACACCAGTTGGCCAAAGAAAAGTATGTATACAAATTATGTCGGAAAAAGAAAAGGTTTCAGCATTTTATCCTTCATGTGTATATGCTGAAAACCTGACTAGAGGATTGTATTGTATTGAAGGAGACGTAAACGCTATAAGGATGAACATGGGAAGATTTAATATATCCTCCATAGCGAGCAGTTATTTGAGAACCCTTCCAGTGCAATATAATCTATCTCAAGTTGATAAATTTCCATGGAAAATGTGGACAGAAGAAATTGTAAAAGATAAAGGTCTATTAGATGCTCTAACAAGACAGTTAAAAGTGGCTGAAATTGTGTTTAAACATCAGCAAGGTCAACTAGATGATATAGAACATGAATGGAGCACCATGTCAGGATCATCCTGGTGGGGAAAATTTAAGAAATCGGTCGATGTTTGGTCAAAGTCATCAGCAAAAATGGCAGTTGGAAATGTATTATCTAATCCTATTGTTATTATATTTATGTTTGTAGTGGTGTGTATATTGTATCAGATATTTATAATGTGTAGAATCAAGAGAATATACACTCAGGTAAAAAAGGAAATTGGAAAAGGAGACAAAATTTTACAAGAAATGTTAAAAAGAACTCAACAAGCTAGTTCCATCATTAACATTGAGTCAAAGAAAGAACATGCTGATAAAATGTTATCACATGGCCTGTGAATGAATGTGATACGATTGGTGAGTAAATGAGTTAGAGTAGGGAAATTATGATTAGAAAAATGTATATCTAATCATAATCAGGGGGAAATGTTAAATCTCATAATTTGCTGAACTTAGAGTGTGAGTGGAGAAGGTCATGGAGTAGCATTTGTGTCCAGCATGTCATCCTTGACAGATGAAGGGGCTAGTGGAATGTTGGGTGGAGGTAGAAGAAGTCTCGTTACTAACAACAATACGTCAGTGTAGCCAAACTTAGGGCTATGGTCAAACAAGGAACGATCCGGAGTACATGGAAGGATCATACCTACACCTTTCCTTATGGGGAAAAAACTTGGATGAGGGTAAAGCATCCTCAGCCTTTATAAGCAGGCTTTGGTAACATGGAGGTAGAGCACTAACTCCACCTTCATACCAGCTCTCACTCTCTTCATATTGACACTTGTTATTTGTCATGCATATTCTATGTTCTTTTAACTTTGTTTAATTTTTGGACTGTAACCTATCTATTCGTTTGAATTAAACCTTCGTTTGCTGTTTTAACCACAAATTGGATTGGACTCCAGCTGCTTCTTGGTATCACCGAAGTACACCTCTTGTCTCATCAGTCAAGTGGTGTGGGACGTTATTTAACACTGGGACCTTCTCAGCCAGAGCTACACTCAAGAATACACGATCAATGAAACCCTATGGGAAAAATCAAACTCCGACATGATACAAGTTGCAAGATCACCCAGCTAGCCTATGATGGGCTGTCACTAGATAGGCTTAACTGTCAACTTTCCCATGGCTGCGACCTTCTCAGCCAGAGCTACACTCAAGAATACACGATCAATGAAACCCTATGGGGAAAATCAAACTCCGACATGATACAAGTTGCAAGATCACCCAGCTAGCCTATGATGGGCTGTCACTAGATAGGCTTAACTGTCAACTTTCCCATGGCTGCGTCGTTCTCAGCCCGAGCTACACTCAAGAGTACACGATCAATGAAGCGCTATGGGGAAAATTAAACTCCTGCTTGATAGAAGTTGCCGAGTAAACGATCAATGAAACTCTATGGGAAAAATCCAACTCCGGCATGATACAAGTTGCAAGATCACCCAGCTAGCCTATGATGGGCTGTCACTAGATAGGCTTAACTGTCAACTTTCCCATGGCTGGGACCTTCTCAGCCAGAGCTACACTCAAGAATACACGATCAATGAAACCCTATGGGGAAAATCAAACTCCGACATGATACAAGTTGCAAGATCACCCAGCTAGCCTATGATGGGCCGTCACTAGATAGGCTTAACTGTCAACTTTCCCATGGCTGCGTCGTTCTCAGCCCGAGCTACACTCAAGAGTACACGATCAATGAAGCGCTATGGGGAAAATTAAACTCCTGCTTGATAGAAGTTGCCGAGTAAACGATCAATGAAACTCTATGGGGAAAATCCATCTCCGGCATGATACAAGTTGCAAGATCACCCAGCTAGCCTATGATGGGCTGTCACTAGATAGGCTTAACTGTCAACTTTCCCATGGCTGCGACCTTCTCAGCCAGAGCTACACTCAAGAATACACGATCAATGAAACCCTATGGGGAAAATCAAACTCCGACATGATACAAGTTGCAAGATCACCCAGCTAGCCTATGATGGGCTGTCACTAGATAGGCTTAACTGTCAACTTTCCCATGGCTGCGTCGTTCTCAGCCCGAGCTACACTCAAGAGTACACGATCAATGAAGCGCTATGGGGAAAATTAAACTCCTGCTTGATAGAAGTTGCCGAGTAAACGATCAATGAAACTCTATGGGGAAAATCCAACTCCGGCATGATACAAGTTGCAAGATCACCCAGCTAGCCTATGATGGGCTGTCACTAGATAGGCTTAACTGTCAACTTTCCCATGGCTGGGACCTTCTCAGCCAGAGCTACACTCAAGAATACACGATCAATGAAACCCTATGGGGAAAATCAAACTCCGACATGATACAAGTTGCAAGATCACCCAGCTAGCCTATGATGGGCCGTCACTAGATAGGCTTAACTGTCAACTTTCCCATGGCTGCGTCGTTCTCAGCCCGAGCTACACTCAAGAGTACACGATCAATGAAGCGCTATGGGGAAAATTAAACTCCTGCTTGATAGAAGTTGCCGAGTAAACGATCAATGAAACTCTATGGGGAAAATCAATCTCCGGCATGATACAAGTTGCAAGATCACCCAGCTAGCCTATGATGGGCTGTCACTAGATAGGCTTAACTGTCAACTTTCCCATGGCTGCGTCGTTCTCAGCCCGAGCTACACTCAAGAGTACACGATCAATGAAGCGCTATGGGGAAAATTAAACTCCTGCTTGATAGAAGTTGCCGAGTAAACGATCAATGAAACTCTATGGGGAAAATCCAACTCCGGCATGATACAAGTTGCAAGATCACCCAGCTAGCCTATGATGGGCTGTCACTAGATAGGCTTAACTGTCAACTTTCCCACGGCTGGGACCTTCTCAGCCAGAGCTACACTCAAGAATACACGATCAATGAAACCCTATGGGGAAAATCAAACTCCGACATGATACAAGTTGCAAGATCACCCAGCTAGCCTATGATGGGCTGTCACTAGATAGGCTTAACTGTCAACTTTCCCATGGCTGCGTCGTTCTCAGCCCGAGCTACACTCAAGAGTACACGATCAATGAAGCGCTACGGGGAAAATTAAACTCCTGCTTGATAGAAGTTGCCGAGTAAACGATCAATGAAACCCTATGGGGAAAATCCAACTCCGGCATGATACAAGTTGCAAGATCACCCAGCTAGCCTATGATGGGCTGTCACTAGATAGGCTTAACTGTCAACTTTCCCATGGCTGCGACCTTCTCAGCCAGAGCTACACTCAAGAATACACGATCAATGAAACCCTATGGGGAAAATCAAACTCCGACATGATACAAGTTGCAAGATCACCCAGCTAGCCTATGATGGGCTGTCACTAGATATGCTTAACTGTCAACTTTCCCATGGCTGCGTCGTTCTCAGCCCGAGCTACACTCAAGAGTACACGATCAATGAAGCGCTATGGGGAAAATTAAACTCCTGCTTGATAGAAGTTGCCGAGTAAACGATCAATGAAACTCTATGGGGAAAATCCAACTCCGGCATGATACAAGTTGCAAGATCACCCAGCTAGCCTATGATGGGCTGTCACTAAATAGGCTTAACTGTCAACTTTCCCATGGCTGCGACCTTCTCAGCCAGAGCTACACTCAAGAATACACGATCAATGAAACCCTATGGGGAAAATCAAACTCCGACATGATACAAGTTGCAAGATCACCCAGCTAGCCTATGATGGGCTGTCACTAGATAGGCTTAACTGTCAACTTTCCCATGGCTGCGACCTTCTCAGCCAGAGCTACACTCAAGAATACACGATCAATGAAACCCTATGGGGAAAATCAAACTCCGACATGATACAAGTTGCAAGATCACCCAGCTAGCCTATGATGGGCTGTCACTAGATAGGCTTAACTGTCAACTTTCCCATGGCTGCGACCTTCTCAGACAGAGCTACACTCAAGAATACACGATCAATGAAACCCTATGGGGAAAATCAAACTCCGACATGATACAAGTTGCAAGATCACCCAGCTAGCCTATGATGGGCCGTCACTAGATAGGCTTAACTGTCAACTTTCCCATGGCTGCGTCGTTCTCAGCCCGAGCTACACTCAAGAGTACACGATCAATGAAGCGCTATGGGGAAAATTAAACTCCTGCTTGATAGAAGTTGCCGAGTAAACGATCAATGAAACTCTATGGGGAAAATCCATCTCCGGCATGATACAAGTTGCAAGATCACCCAGCTAGCCTATGATGGGCTGTCACTAGATAGGCTTAACTGTCAACTTTCCCATGGCTGGGACCTTCTCAGCCAGAGCTACACTCAAGAATACACGATCAATGAAACCCTATGGGGAAAATCAAACTCCGACATGATACAAGTTGCAAGATCACCCAGCTAGCCTATGATGGGCTGTCACTAGATAGGCTTAACTGTCAACTTTCCCATGGCTGCGACCTTCTCAGCCAGAGCTACACTCAAGAATACACGATCAATGAAACCCTATGGGGAAAATCAAACTCCGACATGATACAAGTTGCAAGATCACCCAGCTAGCCTATGATGGGCTGTCACTAGATAGGCTTAACTGTCAACTTTCCCATGGCTGCGTCGTTCTCAGCCCGAGCTACACTCAAGAGTACACGATCAATGAAGCGCTATGGGGAAAATTAAACTCCTGCTTGATAGAAGTTGCCGAGTAAACGATCAATGAAACTCTATGGGGAAAATCCAACTCCGGCATGATACAAGTTGCAAGATCACCCAGCTAGCCTATGATGGGCTGTCACTAGATAGGCTTAACTGTCAACTTTCCCACGGCTGGGACCTTCTCAGCCAGAGCTACACTCAAGAATACACGATCAATGAAACCCTATGGGGAAAATCAAACTCCGACATGATACAAGTTGCAAGATCACCCAGCTAGCCTATGATGGGCCGTCACTAGATAGGCTTAACTGTCAACTTTCCCATGGCTGCGTCGTTCTCAGCCCGAGCTACACTCAAGAGTACACGATCAATGAAGCGCTATGGGGAAAATTAAACTCCTGCTTGATAGAAGTTGCCGAGTAAACGATCAATGAAACTCTATGGGGAAAATCCATCTCCGGCATGATACAAGTTGCAAGATCACCCAGCTAGCCTATGATGGGCTGTCACTAGATAGGCTTAACTGTCAACTTTCCCATGGCTGGGACCTTCTCAGCCAGAGCTACACTCAAGAATACACGATCAATGAAACCCTATGGGGAAAATCAAACTCCGACATGATACAAGTTGCAAGATCACCCAGCTAGCCTATGATGGGCTGTCACTAGATAGGCTTAACTGTCAACTTTCCCATGGCTGCGACCTTCTCAGCCAGAGCTACACTCAAGAATACACGATCAATGAAACCCTATGGGGAAAATCAAACTCCGACATGATACAAGTTGCAAGATCACCCAGCTAGCCTATGATGGGCTGTCACTAGATAGGCTTAACTGTCAACTTTCCCATGGCTGCGACCTTCTCAGCCAGAGCTACACTCAAGAATACACGATCAATGAAACCCTATGGGGAAAATCAAACTCCGACATGATACAAGTTGCAAGATCACCCAGCTAGCCTATGATGGGCTGTCACTAGATAGGCTTAACTGTCAACTTTCCCATGGCTGCGTCGTTCTCAGCCCGAGCTACACTCAAGAGTACACGATCAATGAAGCGCTATGGGGAAAATTAAACTCCTGCTTGATAGAAGTTGCCGAGTAAACGATCAATGAAACTCTATGGGGAAAATCCAACTCCGGCATGATACAAGTTGCAAGATCACCCAGCTAGCCTATGATGGGCTGTCACTAGATAGGCTTAACTGTCAACTTTCCCATGGCTGGGACCTTCTCAGCCAGAGCTACACTCAAGAATACACGATCAATGAAACCCTATGGGGAAAATCAAACTCCGACATGATACAAGTTGCAAGATCACCCAGCTAGCCTATGATGGGCCGTCACTAGATAGGCTTAACTGTCAACTTTCCCATGGCTGCGTCGTTCTCAGCCCGAGCTACACTCAAGAGTACACGATCAATGAAGCGCTATGGGGAAAATTAAACTCCTGCTTGATAGAAGTTGCCGAGTAAACGATCAATGAAACTCTATGGGGAAAATCCATCTCCGGCATGATACAAGTTGCAAGATCACCCAGCTAGCCTATGATGGGCTGTCACTAGATAGGCTTAACTGTCAACTTTCCCATGGCTGGGACCTTCTCAGCCAGAGCTACACTCAAGAATACACGATCAATGAAACCCTATGGGGAAAATCAAACTCCGACATGATACAAGTTGCAAGATCACCCAGCTAGCCTATGATGGGCTGTCACTAGATAGGCTTAACTGTCAACATTCCCATGGCTGCGACCTTCTCAGCCAGAGCTACACTCAAGAATACACGATCAATGAAACCCTATGGGGAAAATCAAACTCCGACATGATACAAGTTGCAAGATCACCCAGCTAGCCTATGATGGGCTGTCACTAGATAGGCTTAACTGTCAACTTTCCCATGGCTGCGTCGTTCTCAGCCCGAGCTACACTCAAGAGTACACGATCAATGAAGCGCTATGGGGAAAATTAAACTCCTGCTTGATAGAAGTTGCCGAGTAAACGATCAATGAAACTCTATGGGGAAAATCCAACTCCGGCATGATACAAGTTGCAAGATCACCCAGCTAGCCTATGATGGGCTGTCACTAGATAGGCTTAACTGTCAACTTTCCCACGGCTGGGACCTTCTCAGCCAGAGCTACACTCAAGAATACACGATCAATGAAACCCTATGGGGAAAATCAAACTCCGACATGATACAAGTTGCAAGATCACCCAGCTAGCCTATGATGGGCTGTCACTAGATAGGCTTAACTGTCAACTTTCCCATGGCTGCGTCGTTCTCAGCCCGAGCTACACTCAAGAGTACACGATCAATGAAGCGCTACGGGGAAAATTAAACTCCTGCTTGATAGAAGTTGCCGAGTAAACGATCAATGAAACCCTATGGGGAAAATCCAACTCCGGCATGATACAAGTTGCAAGATCACCCAGCTAGCCTATGATGGGCTGTCACTAGATAGGCTTAACTGTCAACTTTCCCATGGCTGCGACCTTCTCAGCCAGAGCTACACTCAAGAATACACGATCAATGAAACCCTATGGGGAAAATCAAACTCCGACATGATACAAGTTGCAAGATCACCCAGCTAGCCTATGATGGGTTGTCACTAGATATGCTTAACTGTCAACTTTCCCATGGCTGCGTCGTTCTCAGCCCGAGCTACACTCAAGAGTACACGATCAATGAAGCGCTATGGGGAAAATTAAACTCCTGCTTGATAGAAGTTGCCGAGTAAACGATCAATGAAACTCTATGGGGAAAATCCAACTCCGGCATGATACAAGTTGCAAGATCACCCAGCTAGCCTATGATGGGCTGTCACTAAATAGGCTTAACTGTCAACTTTCCCATGGCTGCGACCTTCTCAGCCAGAGCTACACTCAAGAATACACGATCAATGAAACCCTATGGGGAAAATCAAACTCCGACATGATACAAGTTGCAAGATCACCCAGCTAGCCTATGATGGGCTGTCACTAGATAGGCTTAACTGTCAACTTTCCCATGGCTGCGACCTTCTCAGCCAGAGCTACACTCAAGAATACACGATCAATGAAACCCTATGGGGAAAATCAAACTCCGACATGATACAAGTTGCAAGATCACCCAGCTAGCCTATGATGGGCTGTCACTAGATAGGCTTAACTGTCAACTTTCCCATGGCTGCGTCGTTCTCAGCCCGAGCTACACTCAAGAGTACACGATCAATGAAGCGCTATGGGGAAAATTAAACTCCTGCTTGATAGAAGTTGCCGAGTAAACGATCAATGAAACTCTATGGGGAAAATCCATCTCCGGCATGATACAAGTTGCAAGATCACCCAGCTAGCCTATGATGGGCTGTCACTAGATAGGCTTAACTGTCAACTTTCCCATGGCTGGGACCTTCTCAGCCAGAGCTACACTCAAGAATACACGATCAATGAAACCCTATGGGGAAAATCAAACTCCGACATGATACAAGTTGCAAGATCACCCAGCTAGCCTATGATGGGCTGTCACTAGATAGGCTTAACTGTCAACTTTCCCATGGCTGCGACCTTCTCAGCCCGAGCTACACTCAAGAGTACACGATCAATGAAGCGCTATGGGGAAAATTAAACTCCTGCTTGATAGAAGTTGCCGAGTAAACGATCAATGAAACTCTATGGGGAAAATCCAACTCCGGCATGATGCAAGTTGCAAGATCACCCAGCTAGCCTATGATGGGCTGTCACTAGATAGGCTTAACTGTCAACTTTCCCATGGCTGCGACCTTCTCAGCCAGAGCTACACTCAAGAATACACGATCAATGAAACCCTATGGGGAAAATCAAACTCCGACATGATACAAGTTGCAAGATCACCCAGCTAGCCTATGATGGGCTGTCACTAGATAGGCTTAACTGTCAACTTTCCCATGGCTGCGACCTTCTCAGCCAGAGCTACACTCAAGAATACACGATCAATGAAACCCTATGGGGAAAATCAAACTCCGACATGATACAAGTTGCAAGATCACCCAGCTAGCCTATGATGGGCTGTCACTAGATAGGCTTAACTGTCAACTTTCCCATGGCTGCGTCGTTCTCAGCCCGAGCTACACTCAAGAGTACACGATCAATGAAGCGCTATGGGGAAAATTAAACTCCTGCTTGATAGAAGTTGCCGAGTAAACGATCAATGAAACTCTATGGGGAAAATCCAACTCCGGCATGATACAAGTTGCAAGATCACCCAGCTAGCCTATGATGGGCTGTCACTAGATAGGCTTAACTGTCAACTTTCCCATGGCTGGGACCTTCTCAGCCAGAGCTACACTCAAGAATACACGATCAATGAAACCCTATGGGGAAAATCAAACTCCGACATGATACAAGTTGCAAGATCACCCAGCTAGCCTATGATGGGCTGTCACTAGATAGGCTTAACTGTCAACTTTCCCATGGCTGCGTCGTTCTCAGCCCGAGCTACACTCAAGACTACACGATCAATGAAGCGCTACGGGGAAAATTAAACTCCTGCTTGATAGAAGTTGCCGAGTAAACGATAAATGAAACCCTATGGGGAAAATCCAACTCCGGCATGATACAAGTTGCAAGATCACCCAGCTAGCCTATGATGGGCTGTCACTAGATAGGCTTAACTGTCAACTTTCCCATGGCTGCGACCTTCTCAGCCAGAGCTACACTCAAGAATACACGATCAATGAAACCCTATGGGGAAAATCAAACTCCGACATGATACAAGTTGCAAAATCACCCAGCTAGCCTATGATGGGCTGTCACTAGATATGCTTAACTGTCAACTTTCCCATGGCTGCGTCGTTCTCAGCCCGAGCTACACTCAAGAGTACACGATCAATGAAGCGCTATGGGGAAAATTAAACTCCTGCTTGATAGAAGTTGCCGAGTAAACGATCAATGAAACTCTATGGGGAAAATCCAACTCCGGCATGATACAAGTTGCAAGATCACCCAGCTAGCCTATGATGGGCTGTCACTAGATAGGCTTAACTGTCAACTTTCCCATGGCTGCGACCTTCTCAGCCAGAGCTACACTCAAGAATACACGATCAATGAAACCCTATGGGGAAAATCAAACTCCGACATGATACAAGTTGCAAGATCACCCAGCTAGCCTATGATGGGCTGTCACTAGATAGGCTTAACTGTCAACTTTCCCATGGCTGCGACCTTCTCAGACAGAGCTACACTCAAGAATACACGATCAATGAAACCCTATGGGGAAAATCAAACTCCGACATGATACAAGTTGCAAGATCACCCAGCTAGCCTATGATGGGCCGTCACTAGATAGGCTTAACTGTCAACTTTCCCATGGCTGCGTCGTTCTCAGCCCGAGCTACACTCAAGAGTACACGATCAATGAAGCGCTATGGGGAAAATTAAACTCCTGCTTGATAGAAGTTGCCGAGTAAACGATCAATGAAACTCTATGGGGAAAATCCATCTCCGGCATGATACAAGTTGCAAGATCACCCAGCTAGCCTATGATGGGCTGTCACTAGATAGGCTTAACTGTCAACTTTCCCATGGCTGGGACCTTCTCAGCCAGAGCTACACTCAAGAATACACGATCAATGAAACCCTATGGGGAAAATCAAACTCCGACATGATACAAGTTGCAAGATCACCCAGCTAGCCTATGATGGGCTGTCACTAGATAGGCTTAACTGTCAACTTTCCCATGGCTGCGTCCTTCTCAGCCAGAGCTACACTCAAGAATACACGATCAATGAAACCCTATGGGGAAAATCAAACTCCGACATGATACAAGTTGCAAGATCACCCAGCTAGCCTATGATGGGCTGTCACTAGATAGGCTTAACTGTCAACTTTCCCATGGCTGCGTCGTTCTCAGCCCGAGCTACACTCAAGAGTACACGATCAATGAAGCGCTATGGGGAAAATTAAACTCCTGCTTGATAGAAGTTGCCGAGTAAACGATCAATGAAACTCTATGGGGAAAATCCAACTCCGGCATGATACAAGTTGCAAGATCACCCAGCTAGCCTATGATGGGCTGTCACTAGATAGGCTTAACTGTCAACTTTCCCACGGCTGGGACCTTCTCAGCCAGAGCTACACTCAAGAATACACGATCAATGAAACCCTATGGGGAAAATCAAACTCCGACATGATACAAGTTGCAAGATCACCCAGCTAGCCTATGATGGGCTGTCACTAGATAGGCTTAACTGTCAACTTTCCCATGGCTGCGTCGTTCTCAGCCCGAGCTACACTCAAGAGTACACGATCAATGAAGCGCTACGGGGAAAATTAAACTCCTGCTTGATAGAAGTTGCCGAGTAAACGATCAATGAAACCCTATGGGGAAAATCCAACTCCGGCATGATACAAGTTGCAAGATCACCCAGCTAGCCTATGATGGGCTGTCACTAGATAGGCTTAACTGTCAACTTTCCCATGGCTGCGACCTTCTCAGCCAGAGCTACACTCAAGAATACACGATCAATGAAACCCTATGGGGAAAATCAAACTCCGACATGATACAAGTTGCAAGATCACCCAGCTAGCCTATGATGGGCTGTCACTAGATAGGCTTAACTGTCAACTTTCCCATGGCTGCGACCTTCTCAGACAGAGCTACACTCAAGAATACACGATCAATGAAACCCTATAGGGAAAATCAAACTCCGACATGATACAAGTTGCAAGATCACCCAGCTAGCCTATGATGGGCCGTCACTAGATAGGCTTAACTGTCAACTTTCCCATGGCTGCGTCGTTCTCAGCCTGAGCTACACTCAAGAGTACACGATCAATGAAGCGCTATGGGGAAAATTAAACTCCTGCTTGATAGAAGTTGCCGAGTAAACGATCAATGAAACTCTATGGGGAAAATCCATCTCCGGCATGATACAAGTTGCAAGATCACCCAGCTAGCCTATGATGGGCTGTCACTAGATAGGCTTAACTGTCAACTTTCCCATGGCTGGGACCTTCTCAGCCAGAGCTACACTCAAGAATACACGATCAATGAAACCCTATGGGGAAAATCAAACTCCGACATGATACAAGTTGCAAGATCACCCAGCTAGCCTATGATGGGCTGTCACTAGATAGGCTTAACTGTCAACTTTCCCATGGCTGCGACCTTCTCAGCCAGAGCTACACTCAAGAATACACGATCAATGAAACCCTATGGGGAAAATCAAACTCCGACATGATACAAGTTGCAAGATCACCCAGCTAGCCTATGATGGGCTGTCACTAGATAGGCTTAACTGTCAACTTTCCCATGGCTGCGTCGTTCTCAGCCCGAGCTACACTCAAGAGTACACGATCAATGAAGCGCTATGGGGAAAATTAAACTCCTGCTTGATAGAAGTTGCCGAGTAAACGATCAATGAAACTCTATGGGGAAAATCCAACTCCGGCATGATACAAGTTGCAAGATCACCCAGCTAGCCTATGATGGGCTGTCACTAGATAGGCTTAACTGTCAACTTTCCCACGGCTGGGACCTTCTCAGCCAGAGCTACACTCAAGAATACACGATCAATGAGACCCTATGGGGAAAATCAAACTCCGACATGATACAAGTTGCAAGATCACCCAGCTAGCCTATGATGGGCTGTCACTAGATAGGCTTAACTGTCAACTTTCCCATGGCTGCGTCGTTCTCAGCCCGAGCTACACTCAAGAGTACACGATCAATGAAGCGCTACGGGGAAAATTAAACTCCTGCTTGATAGAAGTTGCCGAGTAAACGATCAATGAAACCCTATGGGGAAAATCCAACTCCGGCATGATACAAGTTGCAAGATCACCCAGCTAGCCTATGATGGGCTGTCACTAGATAGGCTTAACTGTCAACTTTCCCATGGCTGCGACCTTCTCAGCCAGAGCTACACTCAAGAATACACGATCAATGAAACCCTATGGGGAAAATCAAACTCCGACATGATACAAGTTGCAAGATCACCCAGCTAGCCTATGATGGGCTGTCACTAGATATGCTTAACTGTCAACTTTCCCATGGCTGCGTCGTTCTCAGCCCGAGCTACACTCAAGAGTACACGATCAATGAAGCGCTATGGGGAAAATTAAACTCCTGCTTGATAGAAGTTGCCGAGTAAACGATCAATGAAACTCTATGGGGAAAATCCAACTCCGGCATGATACAAGTTGCAAGATCACCCAGCTAGCCTATGATGGGCTGTCACTAAATAGGCTTAACTGTCAACTTTCCCATGGCTGCGACCTTCTCAGCCAGAGCTACACTCAAGAATACACGATCAATGAAACC
>NW_027440069.1:0-26074 GCF_031893055.1 Leptodactylus fuscus
TACTATGCACTATTACTATATATTAATACTATGCACTACTACTATATAATAATACTGTGCACTATTGCTATATATTAATACTGTGCACTATTACTATATATTAATACTGTGCACTATTGCTATATAATAATACTGTGCTCTAGTACTATGTAATAATACTGTACACTATTGCTATATATTAATACTGTGCACTATTGCTATATAATAATACTGTGCACTATTACTATATAATAATACTGTGCACTAATACTATATATTAATACTGTGCACTATTATTATATATTAATACTATGCACTACTACTATATAATAATACTGTGCACTATTGCTATATATTAATACTATGTACTATTACTATACAGTATAATAATACTGTGCACTATTACTATATAATAATACTGTGCACTATTACTATATATTAATACTGTGCACTATTGCTATATAATAATACTGTGCTCTAGTACTATATAATAATACTGTGCACTATTGCTATATATTAATAGTGTGCACTATTGCTATATAATAATACTGTGCACTATTGCTATATAATAATACTGTGCACTATTACTATATAATAATACTGTGCACTAATACTATATATTAATACTGTGCACTATTACTATATATTAATACTATGCACTAATACTATATAATAATACTGTGCACTATTGCTATATATTAATACTGTGCACTATTGCTATATAATAATACTGTGCACTATTACTATATAATAATACTGTGCACTAATACTATATATTAATACTGTGCACTATTACTATATATTAATACTATGCACTAATACTATATAATAATACTGTGCACTAATATTATATAATAATACTGTGAACTAATACTATATAATAATACTGTGCACTATTACTATATATTAATACTATGCACTACTACTATATAATAATACTGTGCACTATTGCTATATATTAATACTATGTACTATTACTATACAGTATAATAATACTGTGCACTAATACTATATATTAATACTATGCACTAATACTATATAATAATTCTATGCACTACTACTATATAATAATACTGTGCACTATTACTATATATTAATACTATGCACTACTACTGTACAATAATACTGAGCACTATTACTATATATTAATACTATGCACTAATACTGTATAATAATACTGTGCACTAATAATATATAATAATACTGTGCACTCTTACTATATATTAATACTATGCACTAATACTATATAATAATACTATGCACTACTACTATATAATAATACTGTGCACTATTACTATATATTAATACTATGCACTAATACCATATAATAATACTGTGCACTATTACTATATAATAATAATATGCACTATTACTATATAATAATACTATGCACTAATACTATATAATAATACAATGCACTCTTACTATATATTAATACTGTGCACTATTACTATATGTTAATACTATGCACTAATACTATATAATAATACTATGCACTATTACTATATAATAATACTGTGCACTATTACTATATAATAATACTGTGCACTAATACTATATATTAATACTGTGCACTATTACTATATATTAATACTATGCACTAATACTATATAATAATACTGTGCACTATTGCTATATATTAATAGTGTGCACTATTGCTATATAATAATACTGTGCACTATTACTATATAATAATACTGTGCACTAATACTATATATTAATACTGTGCACTATTACTATATATTAATACTATGCACTAATACTATATAATAATACTGTGCACTATTGCTATATATTAATACTGTGCACTATTGCTATATAATAATACTGTGCACTATTACTATATAATAATACTGTGCACTAATACTATATATTAATACTGTGCACTATTACTATATATTAATACTATGCACTAATACTATATAATAATACTGTGCACAAATACTATATAATAATACTGTGAACTAATACTATATAATAATACTGTGCACTATTACTATATATTAATACTATGCACTACTACTATATAATAATACTGTGCACTATTGCTATATATTAATACTATGTACTATTACTATACAGTATAATAATACTGTGCACTATTACTATATAATAATACTGTGCACTAATACTATATATTAATACTGTGCACTATTACTATATATTAATACTATGCACTAATTCTATATATTAATACTATGCACTAATACTATATGTTAATACTATGCACTAATGCTATATAATAATACTATGCACTATTACTATATAATAATACTATGCACTAATACTATATAATAATACTATGCACTCTTACTATATATTAATACTGTGCACTATTACTATATGTTAATACTATGCACTAATGCTATATAATAATACTATGCACTATTACTATATAATAATACTGTGCACTATTACTATATAATAATACTGTGCACTATTACTATATAATAATACTGTGCACTAATACTATATAATAATACTGTGCACTATTACTATATAATAATACTGTGCACTATTACTATATATTAATACTGTGCACTATTGCTATATAATAATACTGTGCTCTAGTACTATATAATAATACTGTGCACTATTGCTATATATTAATGCTGTGCACTATTGTTATGTAATAATACTGTGCACTATTACTGTATAATAATACTGTGCAACTAATACTATATATTAATACTGTGCACTATTACTATAGATTAATACTATGCACTAATACTATATAATAATACTGTGCACTATTGCTATATATTAATAGTGTGCACTATTGCTATATAATAATACTGTGCACTATTACTATATAATAATACTGTGCACTAATACTATATATTAATACTGTGCACTATTACTATATATTAATACTATGCACTAATACTATATAATAATACTGTGCACTATTGCTATATATTAATAGTGTGCACTATTGCTATATAATAATACTTTGCACTATTACTATATAATAATACTGTGCACTAATACTATATATTAATACTGTGCACTATTACTATATATTAATACTATGCACTAATACTATATAATAATACTGTGCACTATTGCTATATATTAATACTGTGCACTATTGCTATATAATAATACTGTGCACTAGTACTATATAATAATACTGTGCACTAATACTATATATTAATACTGTGCACTATTACTATATATTAATACTATGCACTAATACTATATAATAATACTGTGCACTAATATTATATAATAATACTGTGAACTAATACTATATAATAATACTGTGCACTATTACTATATATTAATACTATGCACTACTACTATATAATAATACTGTGCACTATTGCTATATATTAATACTATGTACTATTACTATACAGTATAATAATACTGTGCACTAATACTATATATTAATACTATGCACTAATACTATATAATAATACTAGGCACTACTACTATATAATAATACTGTGCACTATTACTATATATTAATACTATGCACTACTACTGTACAATAATACTGTGCACTATTACTATATATTAATACTATGCACTAATACTGTATAATAATACTGTGCACTAATAATATATAATAATACTGTGCACTCTTACTATATATTAATACTATGCACTAATACTATATAATAATACTGTGCACTACTACTATATAATAATACTGTGCACTATTACTATATATTAATACTATGCACTAATACTATATAATAATACTGTGCACTATTACTATATAATAATACTATGCACTATTACTATATAATAATACTATGCACTAATACTATATAATAATACAATGCACTCTTACTATATATTAATACTGTGCACTATTACTATATGTTAATACTATGCACTAATACTATATAATAATACTATGCACTATTACTATATAATAATACTGTGCACTATTACTATATAATAATACTGTGCACTAATACTATATAATAATACTATGCACTCTTACTATATATTAATACTATGAACTTCTACTGTACAATAATACTGTGCACTATTACTATATATTAATACTATGCACTAATACTGTATAATAATACTGTGCACTAATAATATATAATAATACTGTGCACTCTTACTATATATTAATACTATGCACTAATACTATATAATAATACTGTGCACTACTACTATATAATAATACTGTGCACTATTACTATATATTAATACTATGCACTAATACTATATAATAATACTGTGCACTATTACTATATAATAATACTATGCACTATTACTATATAATAATACTATGCACTAATACTATATAATAATACAATGCACTCTTACTATATATTAATACTGTGCACTATTACTATATGTTAATACTATGCACTAATACTATATAATAATACTATGCACTATTACTATATAATAATACTGTGCACTATTACTATATAATAATACTGTGCACTAATACTATATAATAATACTATGCACTCTTACTATATATTAATACTATGCACTACTACTGTACAATAATACTGTGCACTATTACTATATATTAATACTATGCACTAATACTGTATAATAATACTGTGCACTAATAATATATAATAATACTGTGCACTCTTACTATATATTAATACTATGCACTAATACTATATAATAATACTGTGCACTACTACTATATAATAATACTGTGCACTATTACTATATATTAATACTATGCACTAATACTATATAATAATACTGTGCACTATTACTATATAATAATACTATGCACTATTACTATATAATAATACTGTGCACTATTACTATATAATAATACTGTGCACTAATACTATATAATAATACTATGCACTCTTACTATATATTAATACTGTGCACTATTACTATATGTTAATACTATGCACTAATACTATATAATAATACTATGCACTATTACTATATAATAATACTGTGCACTATTACTATATAATAATACTGTGCACTAATACTATATATTAATACTGTGCACTATTACTATATATTAATACTATGCACTAATACTATATAATAATACTGTGCACTATTACTATATAATAATACTGTGCACTATTACTATATATTAATACTGTGCACTATTGCTATATAATAATACTGTGCTCTAGTACTATGTAATAATACTGTACACTATTGCTATATATTAATACTGTGCACTATTGCTATATAATAATACTGTGCACTATTACTATATAATAATACTGTGCACTAATACTATATATTAATACTGTGCACTATTACTATATATTAATACTATGCACTAATACTATATAATAATATTGTGCACTATTACTATATATTAATACTGTGCACTAATACTATATAATAATACTGTGCACTAATACTATATAATAATACTATGCACTATTACTATATATTAATACTATGCACTACTACTATATAATAATACTGTGCACTATTGCTATATATTAATACTGTGCACTATTACTATATATTAATACTGTGCACTATTGCTATATAATAATACTGTGCTCTAGTACTATGTAATAATACTGTACACTATTGCTAAATATTAATACTGTGCACTATTGCTATATAATAATACTGTGCACTATTACTATATAATAATACTGTGCACTAATACTATATATTAATACTGTGCACTATTATTATATATTAATACTATGCACTACTACTATATAATAATACTGTGCACTATTGCTATATATTAATACTATGTACTATTACTATACAGTATAATAATACTGTGCACTATTACTATATAATAATACTGTGCACTATTACTATATATTAATACTGTGCACTATTGCTATATAATAATACTGTGCTCTAGTACTATATAATAATACTGTGCACTATTGCTATATATTAATAGTGTGCACTATTGCTATATAATAATACTGTGCACTATTGCTATATAATAATACTGTGCACTATTACTATATAATAATACTGTGCACTAATACTATATATTAATACTGTGCACTATTACTATATATTAATACTATGCACTAATACTATATAATAATACTGTGCACTATTGCTATATATTAATACTGTGCACTATTGCTATATAATAATACTGTGCACTATTACTATATAATAATACTGTGCACTAATACTATATATTAATACTGTGCACTATTACTATATATTAATACTATGCACTAATACTATATAATAATACTGTGCACTAATATTATATAATAATACTGTGAACTAATACTATATAATAATACTGTGCACTATTACTATATATTAATACTATGCACTACTACTATATAATAATACTGTGCACTATTGCTATATATTAATACTATGTACTATTACTATACAGTATAATAATACTGTGCACTAATACTATATATTAATACTATGCACTAATACTATATAATAATTCTATGCACTACTACTATATAATAATACTGTGCACTATTACTATATATTAATACTATGCACTACTACTGTACAATAATACTGTGCACTATTACTATATATTAATACTATGCACTAATACTGTATAATAATACTGTGCACTAATAATATATAATAATACTGTGCACTCTTACTATATATTAATACTATGCACTAATACTATATAATAATACTATGCACTACTACTATATAATAATACTGTGCACTATTACTATATATTAATACTATGCACTAATACCATATAATAATACTGTGCACTATTACTATATAATAATAATATGCACTATTACTATATAATAATACTATGCACTAATACTATATAATAATACAATGCACTCTTACTATATATTAATACTGTGCACTATTACTATATGTTAATACTATGCACTAATACTATATAATAATACTATGCACTATTACTATATAATAATACTGTGCACTATTACTATATAATAATACTGTGCACTAATACTATATATTAATACTGTGCACTATTACTATATATTAATACTATGCACTAATACTATATAATAATACTGTGCACTATTGCTATATATTAATAGTGTGCACTATTGCTATATAATAATACTGTGCACTATTACTATATAATAATACTGTGCACTAATACTATATATTAATACTGTGCACTATTACTATATATTAATACTATGCACTAATACTATATAATAATACTGTGCACTATTGCTATATATTAATACTGTGCACTATTGCTATATAATAATACTGTGCACTATTACTATATAATAATACTGTGCACTAATACTATATATTAATACTGTGCACTATTACTATATATTAATACTATGCACTAATACTATATAATAATACTGTGCACAAATACTATATAATAATACTGTGAACTAATACTATATAATAATACTGTGCACTATTACTATATATTAATACTATGCACTACTACTATATAATAATACTGTGCACTATTGCTATATATTAATACTATGTACTATTACTATACAGTATAATAATACTGTGCACTATTACTATATAATAATACTGTGCACTAATACTATATATTAATACTGTGCACTATTACTATATATTAATACTATGCACTAATTCTATATATTAATACTATGCACTAATACTATATGTTAATACTATGCACTAATGCTATATAATAATACTATGCACTATTACTATATAATAATACTATGCACTAATACTATATAATAATACTATGCACTCTTACTATATATTAATACTGTGCACTATTACTATATGTTAATACTATGCACTAATGCTATATAATAATACTATGCACTATTACTATATAATAATACTGTGCACTATTACTATATAATAATACTGTGCACTATTACTATATAATAATACTATGCACTAATACTATATAATAATACTATGCACTCTTACTATATATTAATACTGTGCACTATTACTATATGTTAATACTATGCACTAATGCTATATAATAATACTATGCACTATTACTATATAATAATACTGTGCACTATTACTATATAATAATACTGTGCACTAATACTATATAATAATACTGTGCACTATTACTATATAATAATACTGTGCACTATTACTATATATTAATACTGTGCACTATTGCTATATAATAATACTGTGCTCTAGTACTATATAATAATACTGTGCACTATTGCTATATATTAATGCTGTGCACTATTGTTATGTAATAATACTGTGCACTATTACTGTATAATAATACTGTGCAACTAATACTATATATTAATACTGTGCACTATTACTATATATTAATACTATGCACTAATACTATATAATAATACTGTGCACTATTGCTATATATTAATAGTGTGCACTATTGCTATATAATAATACTGTGCACTATTACTATATAATAATACTGTGCACTAATACTATATATTAATACTGTGCACTATTACTATATATTAATACTATGCACTAATACTATATAATAATACTGTGCACTATTGCTATATATTAATACTGTGCACTATTGCTATATAATAATACTGTGCACTAGTACTATATAATAATACTGTGCACTAATACTATATATTAATACTGTGCACTATTACTATATATTAATACTATGCACTAATACTATATAATAATACTGTGCACTAATATTATATAATAATACTGTGAACTAATACTATATAATAATACTGTGCACTATTACTATATATTAATACTATGCACTACTACTATATAATAATACTGTGCACTATTGCTATATATTAATACTATGTACTATTACTATACAGTATAATAATACTGTGCACTAATACTATATATTAATACTATGCACTAATACTATATAATAATACTAGGCACTACTACTATATAATAATACTGTGCACTATTACTATATATTAATACTATGCACTACTACTGTACAATAATACTGTGCACTATTACTATATATTAATACTATGCACTAATACTGTATAATAATACTGTGCACTAATAATATATAATAATACTGTGCACTCTTACTATATATTAATACTATGCACTAATACTATATAATAATACTGTGCACTACTACTATATAATAATACTGTGCACTATTACTATATATTAATACTATGCACTAATACTATATAATAATACTGTGCACTATTACTATATAATAATACTATGCACTATTACTATATAATAATACTATGCACTAATACTATATAATAATACAATGCACTCTTACTATATATTAATACTGTGCACTATTACTATATGTTAATACTATGCACTAATACTATATAATAATACTATGCACTATTACTATATAATAATACTGTGCACTATTACTATATAATAATACTGTGCACTAATACTATATAATAATACTATGCACTCTTACTATATATTAATACTATGAACTACTACTGTACAATAATACTGTGCACTATTACTATATATTAATACTATGCACTAATACTGTATAATAATACTGTGCACTAATAATATATAATAATACTGTGCACTCTTACTATATATTAATACTATGCACTAATACTATATAATAATACTGTGCACTACTACTATATAATAATACTGTGCACTATTACTATATATTAGTACTATGCACTAATACTATATAATAATACTGTGCACTATTACTATATAATAATACTATGCACTATTACTATATAATAATACTATGCACTAATACTATATAATAATACAATGCACTCTTACTATATATTAATACTGTGCACTATTACTATATGTTAATACTATGCACTAATACTATATAATAATACTATGCACTATTACTATATAATAATACTGTGCACTATTACTATATAATAATACTGTGCACTAATACTATATATTAATACTGTGCACTATTACTATATATTAATACTATGCACTAATACTATATAATAATACTGTGCACTATTGCTATATATTAATAGTGTGCACTATTGCTATATAATAATACTGTGCACTATTACTATATAATAATACTGTGCACTAATACTATATATTAATACTGTGCACTATTACTATATATTAATACTATGCACTAATACTATATAATAATACTGTGCACTATTGCTATATATTAATACTGTGCACTATTGCTATATAATAATACTGTGCACTATTACTATATAATAATACTGTGCACTAATACTATATATTAATACTGTGCACTATTACTATATATTAATACTATGCACTAATACTATATAATAATACTGTGCACAAATACTATATAATAATACTGTGAACTAATACTATATAATAATACTGTGCACTATTACTATATATTAATACTATGCACTACTACTATATAATAATACTGTGCACTATTGCTATATATTAATACTATGTACTATTACTATACAGTATAATAATACTGTGCACTATTACTATATAATAATACTGTGCACTAATACTATATATTAATACTGTGCACTATTACTATATATTAATACTATGCACTAATTCTATATATTAATACTATGCACTAATACTATATGTTAATACTATGCACTAATGCTATATAATAATACTATGCACTATTACTATATAATAATACTATGCACTAATACTATATAATAATACTATGCACTCTTACTATATATTAATACTGTGCACTATTACTATATGTTAATACTATGCACTAATGCTATATAATAATACTATGCACTATTACTATATAATAATACTGTGCACTATTACTATATAATAATACTGTGCACTATTACTATATAATAATACTGTGCACTAATACTATATAATAATACTGTGCACTATTACTGTATAATAATACTGTGCAACTAATACTATATATTAATACTGTGCACTATTACTATAGATTAATACTATGCACTAATACTATATAATAATACTGTGCACTATTGCTATATATTAATAGTGTGCACTATTGCTATATAATAATACTGTGCACTATTACTATATAATAATACTGTGCACTAATACTATATATTAATACTGTGCACTATTACTATATATTAATACTATGCACTAATACTATATAATAATACTGTGCACTATTGCTATATATTAATAGTGTGCACTATTGCTATATAATAATACTTTGCACTATTACTATATAATAATACTGTGCACTAATACTATATATTAATACTGTGCACTATTACTATATATTAATACTATGCACTAATACTATATAATAATACTGTGCACTATTGCTATATATTAATACTGTGCACTATTGCTATATAATAATACTGTGCACTAGTACTATATAATAATACTGTGCACTAATACTATATATTAATACTGTGCACTATTACTATATATTAATACTATGCACTAATACTATATAATAATACTGTGCACTAATATTATATAATAATACTGTGAACTAATACTATATAATAATACTGTGCACTATTACTATATATTAATACTATGCACTACTACTATATAATAATACTGTGCACTATTGCTATATATTAATACTATGTACTATTACTATACAGTATAATAATACTGTGCACTAATACTATATATTAATACTATGCACTAATACTATATAATAATACTAGGCACTACTACTATATAATAATACTGTGCACTATTACTATATATTAATACTATGCACTACTACTGTACAATAATACTGTGCACTATTACTATATATTAATACTATGCACTAATACTGTATAATAATACTGTGCACTAATAATATATAATAATACTGTGCACTCTTACTATATATTAATACTATGCACTAATACTATATAATAATACTGTGCACTACTACTATATAATAATACTGTGCACTATTACTATATATTAATACTATGCACTAATACTATATAATAATACTGTGCACTATTACTATATAATAATACTATGCACTATTACTATATAATAATACTATGCACTAATACTATATAATAATACAATGCACTCTTACTATATATTAATACTGTGCACTATTACTATATGTTAATACTATGCACTAATACTATATAATAATACTATGCACTATTACTATATAATAATACTGTGCACTATTACTATATAATAATACTGTGCACTAATACTATATAATAATACTATGCACTCTTACTATATATTAATACTATGAACTTCTACTGTACAATAATACTGTGCACTATTACTATATATTAATACTATGCACTAATACTGTATAATAATACTGTGCACTAATAATATATAATAATACTGTGCACTCTTACTATATATTAATACTATGCACTAATACTATATAATAATACTGTGCACTACTACTATATAATAATACTGTGCACTATTACTATATATTAATACTATGCACTAATACTATATAATAATACTGTGCACTATTACTATATAATAATACTATGCACTATTACTATATAATAATACTATGCACTAATACTATATAATAATACAATGCACTCTTACTATATATTAATACTGTGCACTATTACTATATGTTAATACTATGCACTAATACTATATAATAATACTATGCACTATTACTATATAATAATACTGTGCACTATTACTATATAATAATACTGTGCACTAATACTATATAATAATACTATGCACTCTTACTATATATTAATACTATGCACTACTACTGTACAATAATACTGTGCACTATTACTATATATTAATACTATGCACTAATACTGTATAATAATACTGTGCACTAATAATATATAATAATACTGTGCACTCTTACTATATATTAATACTATGCACTAATACTATATAATAATACTGTGCACTACTACTATATAATAATACTGTGCACTATTACTATATATTAATACTATGCACTAATACTATATAATAATACTGTGCACTATTACTATATAATAATACTATGCACTATTACTATATAATAATACTGTGCACTATTACTATATAATAATACTGTGCACTAATACTATATAATAATACTATGCACTCTTACTATATATTAATACTGTGCACTATTACTATATGTTAATACTATGCACTAATACTATATAATAATACTATGCACTATTACTATATAATAATACTGTGCACTATTACTATATAATAATACTGTGCACTAATACTATATATTAATACTGTGCACTATTACTATATATTAATACTATGCACTAATACTATATAATAATACTGTGCACTATTACTATATAATAATACTGTGCACTATTACTATATATTAATACTGTGCACTATTGCTATATAATAATACTGTGCTCTAGTACTATGTAATAATACTGTACACTATTGCTATATATTAATACTGTGCACTATTGCTATATAATAATACTGTGCACTATTACTATATAATAATACTGTGCACTAATACTATATATTAATACTGTGCACTATTACTATATATTAATACTATGCACTAATACTATATAATAATATTGTGCACTATTACTATATATTAATACTGTGCACTAATACTATATAATAATACTGTGCACTAATACTATATAATAATACTATGCACTATTACTATATATTAATACTATGCACTACTACTATATAATAATACTGTGCACTATTGCTATATATTAATACTGTGCACTATTACTATATATTAATACTGTGCACTATTGCTATATAATAATACTGTGCTCTAGTACTATGTAATAATACTGTACACTATTGCTAAATATTAATACTGTGCACTATTGCTATATAATAATACTGTGCACTATTACTATATAATAATACTGTGCACTAATACTATATATTAATACTGTGCACTATTATTATATATTAATACTATGCACTACTACTATATAATAATACTGTGCACTATTGCTATATATTAATACTATGTACTATTACTATACAGTATAATAATACTGTGCACTATTACTATATAATAATACTGTGCACTATTACTATATATTAATACTGTGCACTATTGCTATATAATAATACTGTGCTCTAGTACTATATAATAATACTGTGCACTATTGCTATATATTAATAGTGTGCACTATTGCTATATAATAATACTGTGCACTATTGCTATATAATAATACTGTGCACTATTACTATATAATAATACTGTGCACTAATACTATATATTAATACTGTGCACTATTACTATATATTAATACTATGCACTAATACTATATAATAATACTGTGCACTATTGCTATATATTAATACTGTGCACTATTGCTATATAATAATACTGTGCACTATTACTATATAATAATACTGTGCACTAATACTATATATTAATACTGTGCACTATTACTATATATTAATACTATGCACTAATACTATATAATAATACTGTGCACTAATATTATATAATAATACTGTGAACTAATACTATATAATAATACTGTGCACTATTACTATATATTAATACTATGCACTACTACTATATAATAATACTGTGCACTATTGCTATATATTAATACTATGTACTATTACTATACAGTATAATAATACTGTGCACTAATACTATATATTAATACTATGCACTAATACTATATAATAATTCTATGCACTACTACTATATAATAATACTGTGCACTATTACTATATATTAATACTATGCACTACTACTGTACAATAATACTGTGCACTATTACTATATATTAATACTATGCACTAATACTGTATAATAATACTGTGCACTAATAATATATAATAATACTGTGCACTCTTACTATATATTAATACTATGCACTAATACTATATAATAATACTATGCACTACTACTATATAATAATACTGTGCACTATTACTATATATTAATACTATGCACTAATACCATATAATAATACTGTGCACTATTACTATATAATAATAATATGCACTATTACTATATAATAATACTATGCACTAATACTATATAATAATACAATGCACTCTTACTATATATTAATACTGTGCACTATTACTATATGTTAATACTATGCACTAATACTATATAATAATACTATGCACTATTACTATATAATAATACTGTGCACTATTACTATATAATAATACTGTGCACTAATACTATATATTAATACTGTGCACTATTACTATATATTAATACTATGCACTAATACTATATAATAATACTGTGCACTATTGCTATATATTAATAGTGTGCACTATTGCTATATAATAATACTGTGCACTATTACTATATAATAATACTGTGCACTAATACTATATATTAATACTGTGCACTATTACTATATATTAATACTATGCACTAATACTATATAATAATACTGTGCACTATTGCTATATATTAATACTGTGCACTATTGCTATATAATAATACTGTGCACTATTACTATATAATAATACTGTGCACTAATACTATATATTAATACTGTGCACTATTACTATATATTAATACTATGCACTAATACTATATAATAATACTGTGCACAAATACTATATAATAATACTGTGAACTAATACTATATAATAATACTGTGCACTATTACTATATATTAATACTATGCACTACTACTATATAATAATACTGTGCACTATTGCTATATATTAATACTATGTACTATTACTATACAGTATAATAATACTGTGCACTATTACTATATAATAATACTGTGCACTAATACTATATATTAATACTGTGCACTATTACTATATATTAATACTATGCACTAATTCTATATATTAATACTATGCACTAATACTATATTTTAATACTATGCACTAATGCTATATAATAATACTATGCACTATTACTATATAATAATACTATGCACTAATACTATATAATAATACTATGCACTCTTACTATATATTAATACTGTGCACTATTACTATATGTTAATACTATGCACTAATGCTATATAATAATACTATGCACTATTACTATATAATAATACTGTGCACTATTACTATATAATAATACTGTGCACTATTACTATATAATAATACTATGCACTAATACTATATAATAATACTATGCACTCTTACTATATATTAATACTGTGCACTATTACTATATGTTAATACTATGCACTAATGCTATATAATAATACTATGCACTATTACTATATAATAATACTGTGCACTATTACTATATAATAATACTGTGCACTAATACTATATAATAATACTGTGCACTATTACTATATAATAATACTGTGCACTATTACTATATATTAATACTGTGCACTATTGCTATATAATAATACTGTGCTCTAGTACTATATAATAATACTGTGCACTATTGCTATATATTAATGCTGTGCACTATTGTTATGTAATAATACTGTGCACTATTACTGTATAATAATACTGTGCAACTAATACTATATATTAATACTGTGCACTATTACTATATATTAATACTATGCACTAATACTATATAATAATACTGTGCACTATTGCTATATATTAATAGTGTGCACTATTGCTATATAATAATACTGTGCACTATTACTATATAATAATACTGTGCACTAATACTATATATTAATACTGTGCACTATTACTATATATTAATACTATGCACTAATACTATATAATAATACTGTGCACTATTGCTATATATTAATACTGTGCACTATTGCTATATAATAATACTGTGCACTAGTACTATATAATAATACTGTGCACTAATACTATATATTAATACTGTGCACTATTACTATATATTAATACTATGCACTAATACTATATAATAATACTGTGCACTAATATTATATAATAATACTGTGAACTAATACTATATAATAATACTGTGCACTATTACTATATATTAATACTATGCACTACTACTATATAATAATACTGTGCACTATTGCTATATATTAATACTATGTACTATTACTATACAGTATAATAATACTGTGCACTAATACTATATATTAATACTATGCACTAATACTATATAATAATACTAGGCACTACTACTATATAATAATACTGTGCACTATTACTATATATTAATACTATGCACTACTACTGTACAATAATACTGTGCACTATTACTATATATTAATACTATGCACTAATACTGTATAATAATACTGTGCACTAATAATATATAATAATACTGTGCACTCTTACTATATATTAATACTATGCACTAATACTATATAATAATACTGTGCACTACTACTATATAATAATACTGTGCACTATTACTATATATTAATACTATGCACTAATACTATATAATAATACTGTGCACTATTACTATATAATAATACTATGCACTATTACTATATAATAATACTATGCACTAATACTATATAATAATACAATGCACTCTTACTATATATTAATACTGTGCACTATTACTATATGTTAATACTATGCACTAATACTATATAATAATACTATGCACTATTACTATATAATAATACTGTGCACTATTACTATATAATAATACTGTGCACTAATACTATATAATAATACTATGCACTCTTACTATATATTAATACTATGAACTACTACTGTACAATAATACTGTGCACTATTACTATATATTAATACTATGCACTAATACTGTATAATAATACTGTGCACTAATAATATATAATAATACTGTGCACTCTTACTATATATTAATACTATGCACTAATACTATATAATAATACTGTGCACTACTACTATATAATAATACTGTGCACTATTACTATATATTAGTACTATGCACTAATACTATATAATAATACTGTGCACTATTACTATATAATAATACTATGCACTATTACTATATAATAATACTATGCACTAATACTATATAATAATACAATGCACTCTTACTATATATTAATACTGTGCACTATTACTATATGTTAATACTATGCACTAATACTATATAATAATACTATGCACTATTACTATATAATAATACTGTGCACTATTACTATATAATAATACTGTGCACTAATACTATATATTAATACTGTGCACTATTACTATATATTAATACTATGCACTAATACTATATAATAATACTGTGCACTATTGCTATATATTAATAGTGTGCACTATTGCTATATAATAATACTGTGCACTATTACTATATAATAATACTGTGCACTAATACTATATATTAATACTGTGCACTATTACTATATATTAATACTATGCACTAATACTATATAATAATACTGTGCACTATTGCTATATATTAATACTGTGCACTATTGCTATATAATAATACTGTGCACTATTACTATATAATAATACTGTGCACTAATACTATATATTAATACTGTGCACTATTACTATATATTAATACTATGCACTAATACTATATAATAATACTGTGCACAAATACTATATAATAATACTGTGAACTAATACTATATAATAATACTGTGCACTATTACTATATATTAATACTATGCACTACTACTATATAATAATACTGTGCACTATTGCTATATATTAATACTATGTACTATTACTATACAGTATAATAATACTGTGCACTATTACTATATAATAATACTGTGCACTAATACTATATATTAATACTGTGCACTATTACTATATATTAATACTATGCACTAATTCTATATATTAATACTATGCACTAATACTATATGTTAATACTATGCACTAATGCTATATAATAATACTATGCACTATTACTATATAATAATACTATGCACTAATACTATATAATAATACTATGCACTCTTACTATATATTAATACTGTGCACTATTACTATATGTTAATACTATGCACTAATGCTATATAATAATACTATGCACTATTACTATATAATAATACTGTGCACTATTACTATATAATAATACTGTGCACTATTACTATATAATAATACTATGCACTAATACTATATAATAATACTATGCACTCTTACTATATATTAATACTGTGCACTATTACTATATGTTAATACTATGCACTAATGCTATATAATAATACTATGCACTATTACTATATAATAATACTGTGCACTATTACTATATAATAATACTGTGCACTAATACTATATAATAATACTGTGCACTATTACTATATAATAATACTGTGCACTATTACTATATATTAATACTGTGCACTATTGCTATATAATAATACTGTGCTCTAGTACTATATAATAATACTGTGCACTATTGCTATATATTAATGCTGTGCACTATTGTTATGTAATAATACTGTGCACTATTACTGTATAATAATACTGTGCAACTAATACTATATATTAATACTGTGCACTATTACTATATATTAATACTATGCACTAATACTATATAATAATACTGTGCACTATTGCTATATATTAATAGTGTGCACTATTGCTATATAATAATACTGTGCACTATTACTATATAATAATACTGTGCACTAATACTATATATTAATACTGTGCACTATTACTATATATTAATACTATGCACTAATACTATATATTAATACTGTGCACTATTACTATATATTAATACTATGCACTAATACTATATAATAATACTGTGCACTAATACTATATAATAATACTGTGAACTAATACTATATAATAATACTGTGCACTATTACTATATATTAATACTATGCACTACTACTATATAATAATACTGTGCACTATTGCTATATATTAATACTATGTACTATTACTATACAGTATAATAATACTGTGCACTATTACTATATAATAATACTGTGCACTAATACTATATATTAATACTGTGCACTATTACTATATATTAATACTATGCACTAATACTATATATTAATACTATGCACTAATACTATATAATAATACTGTGCACTATTACTATATAATAATACTGTGCACTATTACTATATAATAATACTATGCACTAATACTATATAATAATACTATGCACTCTTACTATATATTAATACTGTGCACTATTACTATATGTTAATACTATGCACTAATGCTATATAATAATACTATGCACTATTACTATATAATAATACTGTGCACTATTACTATATAATAATACTGTGCACTAATACTATATAATAATACTGTGCACTATTACTATATAATAATACTGTGCACTATTACTATATATTAATACTGTGCACTATTGCTATATAATAATACTGTGCTCTAGTACTATATAATAATACTGTGCACTATTGCTATATATTAATGCTGTGCACTATTGTTATATAATAATACTGTGCACTATTACTATATAATAATACTGTGCACTAATACTATATATTAATACTGTGCACTATTACTATATATTAATACTATGCACTAATACTATATAATAATACTGTGCACTATTGCTATATATTAATAGTGTGCACTATTGCTATATAATAATACTGTGCACTATTACTATATAATAATACTGTGCACTAATACTATATATTAATACTGTGCACTATTACTATATATTAATACTATGCACTAAAACTATATAATAATACTGTGCACTATTGCTATATATTAATACTGTGCACTATTGCTATATAATAATAATGTGCACTATTACTATATAATAATACTGTGCACTAATACTATATATTAATACTGTGCACTATTACTATATATTATTACTATGCACTAATACTATATAATAATACTGTGCACTAATATTATATAATAATACTGTGAACTAATACTATATAATAATACTGTGCACTATTACTATATATTAATACTATGCACTACTACTATATAATAATACTGTGCACTATTGCTATATATTAATACTATGTACTATTACTATACAGTATAATAATACTGTGCACTAATACTATATATTAATACTATGCACTAATACTGTACAATAATACTGTGCACTATTACTATATATTAATACTATGCACTAATACTGTATAATAATACTGTGCACTAATAATATATAATAATACTGTGCACTCTTACTATATATTAATACTATGCACTAATACTATATATTAATACTATGCACTACTACTATATAATAATACTGTGCACTATTACTATATATTAATACTATGCACTACTACTGTACAATAATACTGTGCACTATTACTATATATTAATACTATGCACTAATACTGTATAATAATACTGTGCACTAATAATATATAATAATACTGTGCACTCTTACTATATATTAATACTATGCACTAATACTATATAATAATACTGTGCACTACTACTATATAATAATACTGTGCACTATTACTATATATTAATACTATGCACTAATACTATATAATAATACTGTGCACTATTACTATATAATAATACTATGCACTATTACTATATAATAATACTATGCACTAATACTATATAATAATACAATGCACTCTTACTATATATTAATACTGTGCACTATTACTATATGTTAATACTATGCACTAATACTATATAATAATACTATGCACTATTACTATATAATAATACTGTGCACTATTACTATATAATAATACTGTGCACTACTACTATATAATAATACTGTGCACTATTACTATATATTAATACTATGCACTAATACTATATGATAATACTGTGCACTATTACTATATAATAATAATATGCACTATTACTATATAATAATACTATGCACTAATACTATATAATAATACAATGCACTCTTACTATATATTAATACTGTGCACTATTACTATATGTTAATACTATGCACTAATACTATATAATAATACTATGCACTATTACTATATAATAATACTGTGCACTATTACTATATAATAATACTGTGCACTAATACTATATATTAATACTGTGCACTATTACTATATATTAATACTATGCACTAATACTATATAATAAAACTGTGCTCTATTGCTATATATTAATAGTGTGCACTATTGCTATATAGTAATACTGTGCACTATTACTATATAATAATACTGTGCACTAATACTATATATTAATACTGTGCACTATTACTATATAATAATACTGTGCACTCTTACTATATAATAATACTGTGAACTAATACTATATAATAATACTGTGCACTATTACTATATATTAATACTATGCACTACTACTGTACAATAATACTGTGCACTATTACTATATATTAATACTATGCACTAATACTGTATAATAATACTGTGCACTAATAATATATAATAATACTGTGCACTCTTACTATATATTAATACTATGCACTAATACTATATAATAATACTGTGCACTACTACTATATAATAATACTGTGCACTATTACTATATATTAATACTATGCACTAATACTATATAATAATACTGTGCACTATTACTATATAATAATACTATGCACTATTACTATATAATAATACTATGCACTAATACTATATAATAATACAATGCAGTCTTACTATATATTAATACTGTGCACTATTACTATATGTTAATACTATGCACTAATACTATATAATAATACTATGCACTATTACTATATAATAATACTGTGCACTATTACTATATAATAATACTGTGCACTAATACTATATAATAATACTATGTACTCTTACTATATATTAATACTATGAACTACTACTGTACAATAATACTGTGCACTATTACTATATATTAATACTATGCACTAATACTGTATAATAATACTGTGCACTAATAATATATAATAATACTGTGCACTCTTACTATATATTAATACTATGCACTAATACTATATAATAATACTGTGCACTACTACTATATATTAATACTGTGCACTATTACTATATGTTAATACTATGCACTAATACTATATAATAATACTATGCACTATTACTATATAATAATACTGTGCACTATTACTATATAATAATAATGTGCACTAATACTATATAATAATACTATGCACTCTTACTATATAATAATACTGTGCACTAATGCTATATAATAATACTATGCACTATTACTATATAATAATACTGTGCACTATTACTATATAATAATACTGTGCACTAATACTATATAATAATACTATGCACTCTTACTATATATTAATACTGTGCACTATTACTATATGTTAATACTATGCACTAAAACTATATAATAATACTATGCACTATTACTATATAATAATACTGTGCACTATTACTATATAATATTACTGTGCACTACTACTATATAATAATACTGTGCACTATTACTATATATTAATACTATGCACTAATACTATATGATAATACTGTGCACTATTACTATATAATAATAATATGCACTATTACTATATAATAATACTATGCACTAATACTATATAATAATACAATGCACTCTTACTATATATTAATACTGTGCACTATTACTATATGTTAATACTATGCACTAATACTATATAATAATACTATGCACTATTACTATATAATAATACTGTGCACTATTACTATATAATAATACTGTGCACTAATACTATATATTAATACTGTGCACTATTACTATATATTAATACTATGCACTAATACTATATAATAATACTGTGCACTATTGCTATATATTAATAGTGTGCACTATTGCTATATAATAATACTGTGCACTATTACTATATAATAATACTGTGCACTAATACTATATATTAATACTGTGCACTATTACTATATATTAATACTATGCACTAATACTATATAATAATACTGTGCACTATTGCTATATATTAATACTGTGCACTATTGCTATATAATAATACTGTGCACTATTACTATATAATAATACTGTGCACTAATACTATATATTAATACTGTGCACTATTACTATATATTAATACTATGCACTAATACTATATAATAATACTGTGCACTAATACTATATAATAATACTGTGAACTAATACTATATAATAATACTGTGCACTATTACTATATATTAATACTATGCACTACTACTATATAATAATACTGTGCACTATTGCTATATATTAATACTATGTACTATTACTATACAGTATAATAATACTGTGCACTATTACTATATAATAATACTGTGCACTAATACTATATATTAATACTGTGCACTATTACTATATATTAATACTATGCACTAATACTATATATTAATACTATGCACTAATACTATATAATAATACTGTGCACTATTACTATATAATAATACTGTTCACTATTACTATATAATAATACTATGCACTAATACTATATAATAATACTATGCACTCTTACTATATATTAATACTGTGCACTATTACTATATGTTAATACTATGCACTAATGCTATATAATAATACTATGCACTATTACTATATAATAATACTGTGCACTATTACTATATAATAATACTGTGCACTAATACTATATAATAATACTGTGCACTATTACTATATAATAATACTGTGCACTATTACTATATATTAATACTGTGCACTATTGCTATATAATAATACTGTGCTCTAGTACTATATAATAATACTGTGCACTATTGCTATATATTAATGCTGTGCACTATTGTTATATAATAATACTGTGCACTATTACTATATAATAATACTGTGCACTAATACTATATATTAATACTGTGCACTATTACTATATATTAATACTATGCACTAATACTATATAATAATACTGTGCACTATTGCTATATATTAATAGTGTGCACTATTGCTATATAATAATACTGTGCACTATTACTATATAATAATACTGTGCACTAATACTATATATTAATACTGTGCACTATTACTATATATTAATACTATGCACTAATACTATATAATAATACTGTGCACTATTGCTATATATTAATACTGTGCACTATTGCTATATAATAATAATGTGCACTATTACTATATAATAATACTGTGCACTAATACTATATATTAATACTGTGCACTATTACTATATATTAATACTATGCACTAATACTATATAATAATACTGTGCACTAATATTATATAATAATACTGTGAACTAATACTATATAATAATACTGTGCACTATTACTATATATTAATACTATGCACTACTACTATATAATAATACTGTGCACTATTGCTATATATTAATACTATGTACTATTACTATACAGTATAATAATACTGTGCACTAATACTATATATAAATACTATGCACTAATACTATATAATAATACTATGCACTACTACTATATAATAATACTGTGCACTATTACTATATATTAATACTATGCACTACTACTGTACAATAATACTGTGCACTATTACTATATATTAATACTATGCACTAATACTGTATAATAATACTGTGCACTAATAATATATAATAATACTGTGCACTCTTACTATATATTAATACTATGCACTAATACTATATAATAATACTGTGCACTACTACTATATAATAATACTGTGCACTATTACTATATAATAATACTATGCACTAATACTATATAATAATACAATGCACTCTTACTATATATTAATACTGTGCACTATTACTATATGTTAATACTATGCACTAATACTATATAATAATACTATGCACTATTACTATATAATAGTACTGTGCACTATTACTATATAATAATACTGTGCACTAATACTATATAATAATACTATGCACTCTTACTATATATTAATACTATGCACTACTACTGTACAATAATACTGTGCACTATTACTATATATTAATACTATGCACTAATACTGTATAATAATACTGTGCACTAATAATATATAATAATACTGTGCACTCTTACTATATATTAATACTATGCACTAATACTATATAATAATACTGTGCACTACTACTATATAATAATACTGTGCACTATTACTATATATTAATACTATGCACTAATACTATATAATAATACTGTGCACTATTACTATATAATAATACTATGCACTATTACTATATAATAATACTGTGCACTATTACTATATAATAATACTGTGCACTAATACTATATATTAATACTGTGCACTATTACTATATATTAATACTATGCACTAATACTATATAATAATACTGTGCACTATTACTATATAATAATACTGTGCACTATTACTATATATTAATACTGTGCACTATTGCTATATAATAATACTGTGCTCTAGTACTATGTAATAATACTGTACACTATTGCTATATATTAATACTGTGCACTATTGCTATATAATAATACTGTGCACTATTACTATATAATAATACTGTGCACTAATACTATATATTAATACTGTGCACTATTACTATATATTAATACTATGCACTAATACTATATAATAATATTGTGCACTATTACTATATATTAATACTGTGCACTAATACTATATAATAATACTGTGCACTAATACTATATAATAA
>NW_027440070.1:0-25958 GCF_031893055.1 Leptodactylus fuscus
AAGAGAGGTATAGCTGGTTGTGTGTATGTATACAAAGATGTGTCTGTAGAATAAAGCTGACCTTAATCTGACTTAATCTTTAATTTTATACCAAATATTAATGAATTGGGAAAATAAATGTATCTGCAAGTGATATGTATGTTGCATCACATTGAATACAAACTATACTGACAGACTCAAATTGAGAAAGACCATAAAATGAACTGTTTTTACTATTTCTAGCATTTGGTTAATGAATGGTTAAGTGAGAAGCATGAAAAATCTGCTAAACATGGAGAGTCTTTTTTGGAAAAACCTCTGCGAATAACCACAGATCCAGAAGTCCTTGCCACACAATTGAATTCTCTGCCGGGCTTAATTTACAGTCCACACATGTATACCACCCCAAAGCACTATATTCGATTTACCTCACCTTTCCTTTCTGAGAAGAAGAAGAAAAAAGAGGAAGAGAACCTTACAAGTTGTTGCAAAAAGGTACTTAATCAAATGTATTCGTTTTTGTTTTTTTTTCATTTGCATTTCTCTTCCTAGTTGACTTAACTTTCCATCTACTCCAATTTTTATGCATGTGCTTATTTTTAGCGTTGGCTCAAACAAGCTTTGGAAGAGGAACATTGTGCACCAATAAATCCATTTGATTCCCCAGCTGATGATGGATCTCTAAGTCCGATTACATTTGCTGAAAACAAGTGCCATGTAGTAATGAATGGCAGCTGTCCTTTAGCAGGTGAGATGATCTTTCCCTCCCCCCCCTCCCCCAAAAGGTGCTTAAGAATTGACAATAAGACAGTAGATAGAAAGAGGAGATCTTGGTTTGGTATCATAATGTAATTATAGCAAAACGAAGTCCTGACACTGCCCACCTGACAGGGTACTTTGGCTCTGTACTGGCAGCTCCTTGGGAATCAGGCTAGAGAAAAAAACCTCCCAGCTGCTTTAGATCAGAGGAGTGGCACCTATTAACAGGTGGAGGTGGGCTCCACGTGGTGTAAACGCTGTGATTTGCCCATGGCGGAAACACCGCTGAAAAAAAATTCTCAGTTTTACAGTAAGAGCAAAGTGAATGGGATCCTAGCAAATACCATGTCCTCTGCTGCGGATACGCTGCGATTTTAAAAATCGTCGCAGGATTTGGAAATCACAGCATATCAATTATACCTATAGAAACACCAGTGGTTTCCCTTTAGGTATAATTGAAATAAAGTCCATTCAGGAAACCTCAGTGACCTTTGTCTAAAGCGCTGCGGGAAGAACCGCGATGCGTTGCTGCTGTGGTTTATCCTGCAGCACTTCTTTGCTGTGGGGCCATGGTTTTAAGGGAATCTATAAGTATTAAATTGGTGAGAGAACGTATTACCGTACCTCCAAAGCTGAAAGAAAAACTTGAGACATATTTGGGAACTGTAGAAAACCACTACTACTGCTGTGGTCAGATTTCTACTCAATTTATTGTTGACAGATTCCCTTTAACCCTTTTAATGTTTTTGTATTGTATTCAATTGTTTTTTTTTTTTATTAAATCCTACTGATATATTCTCCTTCCTATCAGATCTAACAACTCCATTGAAAAAACGAAGATTGTATCAGTTGCTAGATTGCACTTACTCAGAAAATTCTACACCCACTGCATCTCCTTATGCAACACCAACTCACGCAGATGTACCTACCACAGACATTTCACTATTTACAACTCCTCCAAGGGTTAAAACAGAGGATGAAAATCGTAACTGCAAGCAATCTTTTTCACCAGTTACACCTGTGACTCCATGTATACGTGGAAATCACTTGCATTTTGAGGTAAGGTAGCAGTGCTTCACGCTGTTAAAAAGTACATATTGCTTGCATTGAGTCTTCTCCGCACAATGTATAAGTTCTCTGCCACTGAAGCTATGGAAAAAATTCTCCCTTTTGATACAAAAATTGGTAATGTCTCCTGCACACAATAGTGCAGTGTTTACAAAACATGAAAAAGGTAGAAGGTGTTTTGTTTTTTTTTGAATTTGTGTAGAGTCCACTCCTGGTTCACTATTTTTGGGATGTGGGTGGAGGTTGTGTAACTCTTGTTCTTTATCACCACCCTTTGCAAGAGTCTACCTGTGCTCTTTTTGGAACTGTCAAACTAAGATGAACCTGCAAAAATCTGAGGCTTTCAATGTTAGTCTCTCACAGACCGTAGTGACTGAGCTTTCAGTGATATTCCTGTTCAGCTGCCAGTGAAACTCTCTACTCTGTTTATCAGAGGAACTTCCCACTTATACAGATTTAGACTAGTGGTACCTGGGCACCTTGGTGTGGTTTAGATGGTATTTCATCTGCAAGATCAATGCTCTTCAACGTATTTTATACCACCTTCATGTCTTGCCAGTCTGGGTTCCTAAGGACTTCTTTACGAAGCTCTGTCCATTGTCTATTTTAGGTAGACAAGATTTTTTATTTTTTTTTTTTTTATTTTTAAATAGAACATTTTAAAGCTGTCTGTGGTAATAATCAGCTACACTGTCAAATGACAGATTCTAAATCCTATTCCTATGTATTGACTCTTTTTACGCTTACCTTTTTTTTTTTTTTCTCTCCCCTACATTTATTTCCAGAGCATTTCTTCACCAGAGAGTTCTCCAGAACTGAGTCGTAAATCCTGTGGCCAAGATGTAAGTATTTTATAGTAATATAGCGTTTGTAGTTATCATGTTACCAGTTTGTTATAACATACAAAAAAACTGCATTTTTTTTTTCCTTTTCCAAGTGCAAAACCCACATGTCGGGTTATGCTGTCCGCTTGAAAAGTCGGGGTGCCAGTAATCACCAGGAAAATGTGGGTTTTTTCTGTCCACTTGAAAAGTCAGACATCATTAGGAACGGACAGTTAAGGACAGGCACGGAGTGTAAAACAACGCACCCGATCTCCATTTAAATGAATGAAAAATGTCACAGACACAGCTAGTGTCCGCTGCTAATGTCCATGCAAGATTTTGAACGGACATTAGCAGCGGACACTACCTGTTGGACACTGGACCTTATGGGTGCTAACGTCCGCCGTACTAGTTCGGCGTATGCCGGGTGTGTAACTATGGCGACCACCATAGCCGCCGGGTGTCTACTGCTTTACGCATTAACTCTTCCGGCACCTCGGTCAAAGCTGACCGAGGTGCCATTTTCCCGGCGGCGCTTGGGCGCCACCATTTTCCTGGTGATCACTGGCACCCGGAGTAAGCTTCGGGGCCGACGTCACGTTGCTATGACAGCCGGGAGCTTTGTGAAGGCTCCCCGGCTTGTCATTACATTGCTTCTATTGCAGGCTATAGAAGGCCCTGGCCCAAAGGCGTTTTCCTGTCTTCTTCTCTGAGCTGTTTGCTTGCTGTCTCCTCTTCTCATTTCCTTCATTTTTAAAAACAAAGTGGTGGGCGTTAAGTGATCATGCTAACAATGGACTTTCAGTATTATCTTTGTTTTTACATAGAGAGATAAGACTCTGTCCAAGCCTTTAGCAGCAATCTGCAATTAACTGAGCTGATTACCTGGAAGAAGAGCAGTAAATAGCAGCTCCAGGGAGCAGTGAGTGCCTCACATCATCCAACCTAATATCAGATACAGGCCAGGAGTCTTGCCAATGATTTGTAAACAATGGGAGGAATAACTTAATATATTCACATTGCAGGCAAACAAAGCAGCCTTGCTAAAGTTATGTATTTAGGATAATTCTTGAATTTACATAAGCTAGTAGTATAGATCGGATCCTTTAGATGGGAATCCCCCTTTAAGATAGCAAATGCAGACCAAATAGTATATTTATGCTTATTAGCACTACATTAGATATAGGTTTTATCATAATTTAAAAGCAATGTAAATCCAAATCTGAATTCTACTGGTTCGTTCTTAGGAAGAGATGTATATGGAACTTACAATTTTCTTTTCTTTTAGCAGGGTAGTGATCGAGCAGCAACAACTTTGGCTTTGAATTCATTCAGAAATTCTAATCTGACTGAAATTGGTGTGCAGGAAATAAAGACTATTGGATATTCAAGCCCAAGGAGCAGGGCTGAGGTAAACAGACCATGCACATCAGAAAGCGAGTCCACTGTAGACCTTCATTTGGGGCTTGAAATAAATGAACATTCTGCATTACAAAAGAATATGGAACCCTTGTCCCGGGAAAGGACTGATTCAAACAGCCAGCAGGAAAATGCTCACTGTGGACGAGGCGCGGTATATTCATCTTGGATCAAAAGCCCAGAACGGACCGGAGTTAATTTCTCTGCAGTAAATTCTAACTTGAGAGACCTGACCCCTTCCCACCAGTTAGAAGTCGGTGGCGGTTTCCGAATGAGTGATTCAAAGTGCCTGATTCAAGAAGATGCCCGTAGTATGTACATGGATGGATCAATTTTTTGTTCTTCAGAAGAAGGACTTCTTACTGGATTTGGTCGAGCACTTAGCAGTGATGGTGTTCTGGATGGAAATGGAACACCATTAAATCCTCCACAAAAGAAAAAGGTTTGTGAATATTGTACTTAATATTGGTTGCTTGGCTGTAATAGAAAAATAGAATGTTGGAAACTCCTGTGATACCAAGTGACATTTTAACAGTACTCTGAAAAATGAGTTTTCCTAAGGTCTTGAGTAATTCCTTGTTTTGTAGTGCTTCTTTATTTTATCATTGTCCATAGTACAGTATGCATAAAGCTTTAAAGCATACCTCCAATTTTACTTAAACTTCCCTTAAATGAAGAGTGCATGTGAACGTAAGAAATGTTGTAATATATCTTCGTGAAGAGATAAGGATGAGTAGAGCAGATTAAAAAGTGGAGAAGGAAACAGGTCTTTATAATAAAACGACGTACAAGTGAATATAAGAAATTTAGTAACATGTCATTTATGTAATGTTTTATCATTGGAGGTATACTGTAAATGATATATCCCTGTGGATTCCAGTTTTTGATTTCTTCTGGCATATACAATCAGCAGTTGCATTTACTTACGACAGGTTCACACCTGCGCCTGGTTTTCTGTTCTTGGGGTTCGCTTGGGGACCCAAAGAACGGAAACTTAATCCGCTTAAAATGTGGTTACCTGTGGAGCGCATAGAATATAATGAGAACTGCCCAGTTTCCGTCCGAACACAGATTTGGGGATGGAAACCCCGAACGTAGAGTAAACGTAGGTGTGAACCTAGCCTTAGTTATTTTTCCAGCAGACTGCTGGCATGTGATCTATTGCATGAAAGTAAATGGTTGGGGACCAGTAGATGGTTCGCTAATGACTAGCAGTGTTTGAACTCTGTTTTGTTCACACAATTCTGTTTGCTAAAATGCATTACCTCCAAACAACAATGGAGTGTTTCATTTGATCGAAATTTACATAGTGGGAACATACTCTGGAGTGCAGTAGATATTTCTGCTTATAACAAAGGCAGCAGTGAATTGTTTTTATTGTATTATTGTTGAGACACTGCACTAAATGTTTTATGTTTAATCTAGGTATCCTTATTAGAGTACCGAAAAAGGCAGCGTGAAGCAAGGAAGAGTGGCTCAAAACCTGAAACCTTACCTCTGGTCACACTTTCCCCACATTCTGAAAGTGGAAATCTATCTGGGAACTGTTCTACTACCACTGCTTGTTCTACTGCTACTACTACTACAACCACATCTACTGAAAACTGTAGTAACAATTTGGAAAGTGTGGAACCTAGTGAAAGTGTTACTAATTTGACTGTACCACTGCCAGCTGAAGTCCAGAACACCCCCTCAGAAGAGACAGACCAAAGTTCTCAAGTTACAGATACAACTGCAAATGAGAAAAGTGATCCTGAGGTTCAATGGTATAAAAATTTATTTATTTATTTTAGTTTTCTTCCCCCTACCGCCCTTTTTTGTGCTCTTGCATTCAAGTAATATTTGCCAGCATAGAAATTGATTATATGGTTGTTCACACTTCATAAAAGGGCTATTGCACACAACATCCCCATCTGTGGAAAACGGTCTATGTTTGGGTTGTAGTACCTAGACAGAACTCTGCCATGTGCATAGAAGTCACTGCATCGTATAAAGTTATACATTCAGCCCTAGTTACAGTAGTGGTCGTCTTCTCAAAATTATGGACAATTAGACAGAACAATATTAGACAAAAGCCACAACAGTAGCATAAGCAGAACGTAGAGTCATTCATTACTGAAGTGTTAACACTATTAGAAGGTTGGATAAAGACACACTAAAAGATGCTGGGTTTGATTATATTGAGTTTGAGATATGTTTTGGGGATTCTCTTGTCAAGATTTCTCATGTCTGGGGTTTGTTACATACACTTAGTAGCCAAAAGTCATGGGTAGGTACCGGATGCGCAATTAATAGCTGGTCGCCCCTCCATGAGCCCTGATAACTGTAGGTGACGAGACATGGGCCCCGTAAGGTGTTGGAAGAGTTCTGGATGGATATTGATCCACAAAGTCTGCATTGCAGCCCACAATTGGTCCTGTGTAGTTGATGCTGGGTCCATGGAGTGCACACTGGTGTCCACAGCATCACATAAATGCTCTATGGGGTTGAGGTTGGGCAAGGGTCTTGAGGTCACTGGTGTGTTCATTAAGCCAGTTCCGTGCCACCAACGAGCGATGATATGTTGCATTGTCCTGTTGGTACACAGCATACCCATCAGGGAACTCCAAAGACCAACCGCAATAGTAATGTATAGAATCTCCCATAAAATAGTGAAAGAAAAAAAAAAAGCTTTAAAAAATAAATAAATAAATAAAAGTACTCATTAGGTATCCCTGTGTCTGATAGTTCCCGGTCTACTGAATATAGGGTATCTGCAGTGCTCCTGTTCCGTCGGGAAGGGGTTAATAGGAGCACTGCAGATACCCTATATTCAGCCAGGCTGAATTCAAAGTGGGGGGGGGGGGGGGGGGGGGGGGGGGGGGGGGGGGAATCCCAGTCCTCAAGCTCAGGGAAGGGGCAGACAGACAACCAAAACACCCACTCACCTTCCCCAGCAACTACTGCACCCCAAAACTCCGACCAATTTTCCACGGCTTATACTTGAGTCAATAAGTTTTCCCAGTTTTTTGTGGTAAAATTCTCTGCTTATACTCGAGTATATACGGTAGCTTTTTCTTTTAAAGGGAAGAGAACATTATGCATGTTAAAATACAACATGCTAGATCCTTCTTTCCCCCATATCTGCAATTGAAGATTTGAAGTAACCCCGTGCAAATTAGATGGTCATCTTGTGTCACCAAAAGCTGTGTGTTTGGCCACTGTTTATGGTATACTTTGTGCCCTAAAAAATAAGTCCATAGACAAAATTATGCATCAAAAGCATACCTTAAAAGATTTTGCTGTGAATTTCATTCTGTGCACTACATAATGTAAAATCCATATTTAATATCCACAGAAAAATTTGATGTTCTGTAGATTTAAAATCTGAACCTCCTGTCAGTTTCCATAAAGGTGGTTGTGTTTTGTTTTTTTTTTGTTTTTTTTTTCAAGTGAATGGATAAGATTTGACATTTTGTAGCTACTGAAATACCCTGGATTTTTTTTTCATTTAAGTCTTTATTGAAGATTTTTACAAAACAATAAAACAGTCAAAAGGCACAATTGGGTTTGTGGGTGGATCAAGGATGAATGGAGATACAATCATTGGGGATGGTGGGGACGGAGAGGGAACAAGAAAACACTCTGACGCAGCACAGAAAACACATATCTAAGGGAACACTTAAACAGTCAAAGCAAAAGGGTAACAAAACCCAACTAGGAAAAGAGGTGAGAAGGAGAATAAGGCACAGTCACCCTCCCTGGAGTCGGAGGCAGCAGGATAACTGGAGTACAAAGGGAACCCAATGGGAATAGGAAACAGAGTGAAGAAAATATGAGTGAGGGAGAAAAGGGAATACTACTAAGGGAATCATGAAAAAGGGGGGGAGTAAAGGCGGAATGAAAATCAGCGGAGTAATAGAAAGTGTCCCAGAGAAGCCATGTTTGTCGGTGAGTTCTATCATCACTTCTCAGTTCAGCAAGCAGGCTTTCCATTCTATGGATGCAAAGAAGTTCCTGCAACCAGGATGCCAGTGAGGGTGGGGATGTCTATTTCCATAGTCTGGGAATGACCGAGCAACAACTAGCATAAAGCCAAGCAACTTACGGGTGTGCCTCTTGAATTTTCTGGGAAAAATGGAGTGCAGGAGGAGAGGGCAGGGCAATACCAATTGAATAATGCGTCTCACCTCCATCTAAAACAGGCGCAATAGGGAACATTCCCACCAGACATGCACCATCGTGCCCTGATCAGTATTGCATCTCCAACAACGATAAGAAGTGGAGGGGTAGATTCTTTGGAGGACAGAAGCCACACTATACCAGCTGGAGAGGATTTTAAAGCTAGTTTCTTGTGCCCTACAGGAGATAGAGAACCTGTGGCATGCCCGGAAGGCAGAAGACCACGCGTCTGGTGGGAACGAAACCACCAACTCCCGCTCCCAGCTTTCTGTGTAAGCCGGTAGTGGGTCGGCAGGCTCTACTAGTAACATGCCATAGACTACCCTGGAATTTTTAGCTTCAAATCCAAATTAAAAATCCACAGTGTATTTACTATATGTAATCCTACCATAAGAGTATTGTACAGATAAAGAACTTGCAATGTGCTGTTAAACAGAAATCCTAAATTTGTATATCATGCAGTATTTTTGTGTCTCTCAGGACTGCTTCAACATCCGTGGAACAAGTCAGAGAAAGGAGTTATCACAGAGCTTTATTATTGAGTGACCACAGGAAGGATAAAGATGGAGGTAGGTCTTGAATTAGATCTGATAAAAATTAGTGTAGAGACTTAAAGGCCTCTATCAGCAAAATCATGCTGATATGGCCCCACATATGCGTGAATAGCCTTTAAAAAGGCTATTCAGGCACTGGTAAAGTTATATTAAACTACCCCCCAGTTTTAAAATAAAACCCTAAAACAGAATATGATTATCTTACCCTTTGTGCACGGTGGGCGGACATTCAGGGTCCGCAGTCTTCTTCAGCCACGCCTCCTCTTCCAGCGATGTCCTTGGGTCGCGTCTAACTTGTGAACTGACATTGTTAAAAAATGGCGCGGGTGCATGCGCAGTAGTCATAGTAGAAGCAGCATGCTACTGCGCATGCACCCGCGCCATTTTTTAACAATGTCAGTTAGCTAGTTAGACGGGACCTGAGGACATCGCTGGAAGAGGAGGCGTGGCTGAAGAAGACGGTGGACCCTGAATGCCCGACCACAGTGCACGATGGGTAAGTTGATCATATTCTTTTTTAGGGTTTTATTTTAAAACTGGGGGGTAGTTTAATATAACTTTAGCGGTGCCTGAATAGCCTTTGTAAAGGCTATTCACGCATATGTGGGGCTCTAGCAGCATAATTTTGCTGATAGAGCCCCTTTAAATATCCAAGACAATAAGATATCCAGATCACCAGAGCTTTATTCACATCTATACTGCTCAGTACTGATAAATCCTACTATAAAACCTGCTAGACATTTTACAGTTTCTTGTAGCAGCATGTCCTTGTGCCTGTTCACTCACTGAGCTGCTCTTAGCTGTCCTCCTCCCTAGACTTCTATGAAACATGATTTGTCTATGATTCACTGCAGCTTATCCTGTTCAAGTTAATGTGAGCTGAATAGCAGTAACTTGGTGTGGCCATTACACAGAGAACAGAGCAGTCTGCTTTATGCATTCTCTATGTATCAGCTGCTGAGAATGACTGTTTGGCGTCCAAATTTTATCAAAATAATAATAATTTGCTGCTTTTCACATTTACTGCTAATACAGAATGATATCACTAAGAGAGGAAAGCGTCACGGACACAAACTTTGTGCCTTTAAAACAAACCGTTTTTTTTTGTTTTTTTTTAAACAAATCCTCTTTTGTTTTTTTTTCAGTCATAACAACCCAAATATGTTAAGTATTATTCACAATATATTTTGTTCGTCCTTCAATTTATTTTGAACATTTAGAAGGCTTATAAGCAGTCCCCCCCCCCCCTTAATTTCACTAATTTGTTAGGGACCACTTAAAGGGGTATTACCAACTGGCTTGTTCAGCAACCTGCAGGCTGTGTGCTCTTTTCACTTCCTGGTTTTCTCTGTACATTGGTGGGTGGGGTTTCACTTGCTCTGCTATCTCTATTCATAGCAGTATGTTTGCAGTCAGTAATGAGGGATGGTTGTACATAAATTAGCACAGTATCACTGGAAGATGCAAAATATGAAGCTGATGTAGCAGAGCTGGATTTCAGTCAGTTTGCATTACATACAGAGGTAACTGACTCCCTATCTCAGCCCTTATCCAGCCAAATTCAATTAAACTGACCAACTGGAAGAGCCAAAGATAAACAGCTCAGAAATGCAAGCTGCTTCCCCACTCTCCTCCCCTATCTGAGAGCCGGAGCTGTGTCACTTGTGTGGTGCAGAGACAGAAACGGCTCAGAAATACAAGCTGCTGCTGTGCACTCAGCCCCTCCTCCCCCCTGAGAGCAGGCAGCTACATTACTTGTCACTGAGAAGATAAGCTCATCACCAGGCCCATGGTTATAGAAACACAGTGTAAACAATGAAGTGAATAAATTAAGATAGAGGCCTAACAAAGCAGTTTTGATAAAGCAATGTATTTAGAAAAAGTCTCAAATCCACATAAACTAGCAGTGTAGATGTTTTTGAAGACCTATAGTGGAATTCCCCAAGAAGTAATCCCATTTTGTAGGAACCATTTTAGGGTCTGCAAACTTGACATGGCATCCAAAAACCAAACAATCTAAATCTGCGCTCAAAAAGCCACCTAGCACTTCTTCAGATCTGTATCCTTCAGTGTGCCCAAACAACAATCTATGCCCACATGTATGACACTTGTACCCAGGATAGCGTATTTATTAGAGATGAGCGAGTACTGTTCGGATCAGCCGATCCGAACAGCACGCTCCATAGAAATGAATAGATGCACCTGGTACTTCCGCTTTGATGGCGGCCGGCCGCTTAACCCCCTGCGTGCCGGCTACGTCCATTCATTTCTATGCGAGCGTGCTGTTCGGATCGGCTGATTCCAACAGTACTCGCTCATCTCTAGTATTTATGAATGTTATATGTTAGTAGAAACTGTTGTTTGGGCACAGAAGAGAAGCAGCGCTATTTGATTTTTGGGGTACATTTTAGTTTTTAGATGATATGTCACTTTTGCAGAACCCTTGAATTGACTTAATGGTGCCTAAATTAACAGCACTGATATCTCCAGCACCAGAGCACATAGGGGGAAAGCCGACAGTGCACTGTCTGATTTCTAGCGGTATATAGCCATGTCAACCTTAATGCAACGAAACAATCTGTTTTGATTCACACTTGATGAAGCTGTGGCTTGAAATGCACCACAAGGTGCCTGTTTGTATTGGTAAGCCCATAAAAATAATGGTAACAATGCCCTAGAAGTCACGGTACATCACTATTTCCTAAACATCACAATATATGGGTGCATGCACACTGAGTAACGCCGGGCGTGTATGAGAGCCGTACACGCCGGCATTACAGCAGACTGCCGAACACTTCCCATTCACTTCAATGGGAGCGCTCGTAACAGCGGCGTTTACGAGCGCTCCCATTGAAGTGAATGGGAAGTGTTCGGCAGCCCTGCTGTAACGCCGGCGTGTACGGCTCTCATACACGCCCGGCGTTACGTAGTGTGCGTGCACCCTATGTTTGTTTGTTTTTTTGTTTTTGTTTTTTTTTGCTCCTTTTATAAAACTGTTTTTGTCTTTGTCAGATGGTGAAACAGAAAATGGAGAATGTATAAATGTTAAGGAAGCCCAATCTCCAGATACATGCCAGAAGAATTGCAGTCCTTCCAAGCAAAATTTGGTAAGACTCTTTTTTTTTTTCTATACTGTTTGAATGTTCAACCTACACCACCATACTGACCTTGAAAAACATTGGCTAACTTTTCCTTTATGTTCTGTATTGTTGTAGAAAAAATATTTCTCTTCAAAATATTGGCTTTGTTTTGTTTTTTTTGCTAGGTTTGATTCTCATGAGTACCAATTCCTTTATCATGGAGTTTGTCTGAAGTAGATTTCCCACAAACATAACCATATTTCTCACTTAGTTCATTCACCTGGCCACTAGGAAGCTGACTCAAGGAATAGCAAAAGATGTCCGTTCTGTCTCCAGGCTATACCACCTCCACAGACCCTGTGTTAGTCAGTCTTAACCTAGTGTCTTGGGTCTTTGTGTCTTACATTATTTTAATTTTCTTTCAGATTCAAGGGGATTTTCAGTGTGTAGGCCACACTAGTCAAATCCCCCTGTGGTTGCAACACTCTGCAAAAGAGCACCTCGCCGGTCACTCTACTCCATAGAGTTTTTTCCTCCCTTCCATACGGAACAGTTTTTCCTTCTCTTTGTATTCCTTCCCTGTTTCAGTGGCAGGGTACCATTGTTCCTGTCCCAGCTTCAGAGCATTTTCCAGGTATTTTATTCCAAACTGTCCACCATTCCCAAGAAGGTCTACTATCTCCTCGCCCCATCCTGGTCCTGAAGGGGCTCGACAGTTTTGTCCATGACCATACGGAGCCTCTGTGGTCAGTTATGGCATTTCTGGAATCTGGTGATTCCTCATTTTGAGGTGGGTTTACATCATTTTTAGTTTGTTGGTGTGGCCTTCCAAGTAATTTACCAAGGTAATTGACGTCTCTCATGGCTGTCCTCCATTCCAGAGGCGTTGCCGTGTTTCCTTACTTAGAGGGAGTCTTAACAAGACTGACAATCTGATCAGCTTGCAGATCACTTTGACCTTCTTCGCCGGTTTGGCTGACTGTTCCAGAAAGAAAGGTCCTGTCTCCTGCCCTCTGTGTATGGAAATCCTGGGCACGATCCTAGTCATGCACTAGGGCAGGATCCTTCTTCTGAGTCCAAGATCCTGCCCCTCTGATCTGGTGTGTCACTTCCTCAGAGCATCTCTCCGTTCTCTCTTGGCACCGTGGTCTCTACCTTCTGGGTTGTCTTTTTTTCCTTTTTTCCATTTGCGTCCTCTGCAATGACTATTTGGGCCTGCTGGGACTAGTTTCTGTCCAGCCTTGACCTCCTGATTCTCTTGCATCCCCAGGTCAGTTGTGAGCTTCTTTGTTGGCTCTCTTCTCCAGGAGTCTCACGGGGGAAGTCTTCCCTTCTGTTTGCAGGTGATCCCACCAATGCCAGTCTTTCCAACTGGGCATCGGTCCTCTGTGCCTTGACGTTTCAGGGCCTTTTTTCCAAGCCAAGACTTCCCACCACATCATTCGACTGGAACTGAGGGTCATCTTCTTAGTCTTCTCTCATTGGACCCCTCTCCTCCAAGGATGTCCGGTCAGAGTCCGTATCGACTCCTCCACCCCAGCCACTTATTTGAGCCAACAGGGGGCACCATGAAAGAAGCCTTCCAGTGGGGCATCTTCTTCGACCTCTGTCGCCAGTCCTTATTCCAGCTGTGGACAATTGGACAGCAGACTACCTAAGCAAAGGAAAGCTCGACCCTGGCATTTGGTCCCCTCACCAGAAGATCTTTCTCCATTTGTGCACCTAGTTGGGCACACCCGATGTAAACCTCTTCCCGCCTGAACAACATGTTCCCTGCTACATGGCCAGGTCCCTAGACCCTCGAGCCATTGCCACCAAAGTGTATGATTTCCCAGTCGGAATTGAAGCTTCTGTATCTCCTTCCTCTAGCAAGGTTACAGCCATCCTAGTGGCCCAGGATCGGCCCCTTCGAACTTGGTATGCCATCTGAGGTTTCTGCTGAGTTATGCTCCTTGGCCTCTTCCTATGCAAGTTGACCTTCTGTCTATGGGCCGCTGTACCAACCCTCCTTACCTGGTGAAGAGAGTAAAGTTTTCCATCAGCTCTCCTTTTCTCTTCCTAGGATCCTGGCTTTTCTTCAGTCAAGCTGGAAGGTTTTGCGTGCCTTGTTTTAAGGGGCAGGGATTCTGCCTCTTTCAGAAGTCCCTGGCCTTCTGGTATAGATTGTCTTGCAGAGAGTGACACACTGTGTCGTTCCCCCGTTTCCCCCATGTTGGATAGGTTCGTTTTGTGTTTTGTTTTTTTTTGTTTCATGTGTCTCTCTCCTACTGCTACAGTACAAACAGACTAGCACAGTGTCTGTGGAAGGAGTATAGCCCGGAGGCGTAGCTGTCACCTTTTGCTATTCCTAGTGTGTTCTCCTATGGGCCAGGTTTATACTTAGTGCTGTGTTAGCCAATGAATACAAGAAAAGGATTTTATAGAGGGTGCAAAAATCCAATTTTGGGTATGTGAACAATTGCAAATATAAATAATAAAAAAAATTTGCAGAGTTTAAGAAAATAGTGAAAGTCTGTCTTGATCAGTTGCCTGTGAATATTACCATGAATGCAGGGACACTGCATGTATGAGAAAATAGCCCAGCCACAATAAGGAGAAAATGGCTGGATTTCTGACAAGTGCCATACCAGAGAAAGTGCCTGCATTTATGGATGGCAACCAGTCAAGACCAAAATCATGATTAAGACAGTCTTTAAAACACTGCAATGTTTTAAATGTTTTATTTTTGCGAAAATGGTTACATATTCAATTATAGCTATGTGTGGGGAGAACCCCATTAAAAGAATTCTATCATCGGGAAAACTCATTTTTAACTAAGCATATATTTGCATAGCCTTTAGAAATGCTAATCCAGACATACCTTTTGTTTGGTAATCCTCTCTGCTGTTTTTGAATTAGCCCGCTTTTATTGATGTGCTAATTATCCAGCACAAAGCATCGGAAGTTCAGTGAGCACTGTGTGATGTGTACAGCACAGGCTGCTGCTGCTGCTGCTGACTACAACTCCTCAGCCTCTCTGCTCTCACCTCCCCCTTTGTACACACAGCATACAGTACTCACTGAGTTTCTGGTGCTCGTTGCTGGCTAATTAGCATATCAATAAAAGCGGGCTAATTCAAAAAAGGCTTGGGAGGATTAATGAATAAGAGGTATGTCTGGAATAGCCTTTCTAAAGGCTATGCAAATATATGCTTAGGTAAAAATGAGTTTTCCCAATGATAGAATCCCTTTAAGCTGTCTATTTCTCTTCTTAGCCACAGATATTCAGACTCTTCGTTATGTTTTCTTGTTTGCACAGAAGTATAGAAAACTTTTTGTACTGTCTTATTTTCAGAGAAACAGTACATTCAGATTGCTATATTAATCTCTTGCTCTGCTTATTTTATTTCCTATAGCCTTGTTCAACAGGAGCTAAACCACCTTTGCTAGCCGATGCTCCCCAAGAAACTGCCATAAATACACCAGTGACAGAAAATACAAGCCCTTTTAAGACGGAGCAACATCAGAAACAGTTATCACTTTCAAAGTCCCATATTGCACAACCTCATTCACAAAAGCTGCCTTCTACACCTTTAAAACTGCATTGTCCTTCTTCCCCTCACCTGGAACAACCTCCAAAGTCATCCACACCACATCCACCTGTGCAGCATGGTTACCTTTCACCAAAGCCTCATTCGCAACAGTTAGGATCTCCATACAGACCTCTCCATCCGCCTTCGCATCAGGTGGCAACAACACAAAGAGAAAACCATGTGAACTTTTATCCTGTGTCTCAAAACTTGCAGCCTTCTAATCCACAGCCAGCAAGTGGGCAGTTGTTTTCCCAGGCACAGACAGGACAGTGTTCAACTGTTTATAGTCCCTTTAGTCAACAGACTGTGAACAGCTCTGCCCCTCCGCCCCCACCACCTCCACCAACAGCAAACTTTTATCCAAACCAGCAACCAACTGCATCTTTTCAGAACTATAGTCAAATTAAAGGAAATATTCCCCAGCAGCCTGTGTTTACATCCTGTCCGAATCAGGGCCATGCAACAACCACTGGGCAACCAGCAGTTCAAGGACATCATGTAAATTCTGGACATTATTTGCCTTCACAGAACTCTACTGTACACATGCAGAGTGCACCATCAAGTGTTCCTCCACCACCACCTCCGCCTCCACCCGGATGTCATCAGTCTCATGTTTCAGGTCCAGTTCATGCAGTCCCAGTTGCTGGTGCTACTCTTATTCATTCACAGGCGACAGGACACCATTTACCACCTCCTCCCCCACCTCCACCTGGCCCAAGTTCCCACCATTCCCACATGCAACATGTTCCAGCTGGTCATCAAGGCCTACAGGTGCAACACCAGCATGTTTTAAATAATGCTCCCCCTCCTCCTCCTCCCCCCCCCTCCACCGCCACCTCAATCGGCTAATGTTCTAAGTGGTTCGGGACATCACTCCGCATCAGCACAAGGATTACATTTACAGACTCACCAAGGACCTGCAATGTTTCCTTCAGGGTCTCATCCACCTGTAGCATCATACTCAACCCAAACTCCTGTTCACAATACTGTGGGGTCTGTGTCACAACACCAGTCTTCTGCACCAGGACAACACCATCCACTTCCCAGTCAGGGGCCTCATATTCAACCTCAAGGACCAAACAGTGTTGCATCACCTGCAGGGTTTTGTCCCCATCCTGGGTCTGTAAGTCTACCCCATGGTGTACAAGGGCCGCAGCAGGCCTCCACAGTGCCTGGCCAGTTACCTATTCACAGACCGCAGGTGCCACCTTTCCAAAACAACTATCATGGCTCAGGCTGGCATTAGATTTGGTTTTGTTGTGCTTAACATTTTTAAAATGTTGTGTAAAATAAACTGTACATTTTCTATGTACCTTATAAAGGTACTTTTTAAAGCCTGTATATGAAAATTTGTAAATTTCCAAGTACCAGTGCGCTTTCACCCCCCCCTTTTTTTTTTTTTTGTCTGATCGTTGTGCTTTGGAGCCAATTTTGAGTCTTTAGATTGAGTAAACATTCCAGTTCTGTTCAGATGCAGTAGTGTTGATACTGCACAACATGTATGTCACTTGTCAGTTCATTTAGTGAATGTTTTCTATTGTAAGTTTTATATGTGATCTAAATACACAGGTAAGAGCACTAATACGTTTTTCTTTTCCCCTCCTGTGCTATTTGTGTGTATAGATAACACAGAGCCAGTTTCAATGTTACATTGCTCCTTGCTTCTTTACACAATTGTAATTTAATGTATAGTTCTGTTTTAACATCTTGACTTCTAAAGAAGTTTTGTAAATACTGTATTTGCTTGTATATTGCTTAAAGCTTCCACCTCATTTGATAAAACATTGTACATATTTTTTTTATTGTATGATCCTTGTGGAAGTAGTACAGTATATGACATTTAATTTTTGTAATATACTGTCACATTGCGGCACTGGTTGGGCATTTTAATTCATGTTAATAAACCACAATTATGTCCGTTTTATCAGGTTAGTCCTTTCATACATTTTACAAAAATTAATGTTGATGCGTAACTGCAGCACTTAAACTGTATATTAAAATGCATTGTCAGCACTTTTTCCTGACTATTCCAAAACTTGTAGTGGTTTATTTTCTTTTTCCGTTCGCTTTACACTTAAAGAAGCAAAACTATAAGGGCTAGTTCACACGTGGGCAAAGGGGAGGTTTTTGACAGCGGAATTCGCTTCAAAAACCTCTCCTTTAACATGGTGGTCTATGTAGACCACTAGCTTTTTTTTTCCTCCTAGCGTTTTCCGCCTGAAGAAGGGACATGACCTTTCTTCAGGCGGAAAACGCCTGAAGAATTGCATAGAAGTGAATGGGAGGCGAAAACCGCGTGGTAAAAAACCGCGCGGTTTTTTGCACACAAAACCGCGCGGTTTTTTGCAAAAAACCGCGCGGTTTTCGCCTGCAGTTTCCATAGCACATATAGGAAAAAAAAACCCTAGCGAAAACCGCTAGCGAAAACCGCGTCAAAAACCTCGTCAAAAACCGCGTGGAATGCAAAAAACAGCGTCAAAAAAACTCCTCGAGGTTTTTTACCTCGCACAAATAAGCTAGGCGGTTTTCACGTGTGAACTGACCCTAACTTTACTTTTATATTTACTAAATATTGTGAAAAAAGGAAAGTTTAAAGCAGTAGCTCACCTATGACACAATCTTCAGGGTGCACGGCTGTGTAGTCCCGGACTCCAAGGATAGACAATAGGTCAAATAGCAGAAAATATGTTCCAGTCCGCACTCCTGAGATTTTCTTAAAATTTAACTTTTAATTTTTCATGTAAAAATGGGTAAATCCAATACAAAAATAAACGTGACAGTGAAGAACACAAAAGTGCGCTTTAAAAACCCATAATAAAGAACCAGCTGACGCGTTTCTGGGCATGAGGCAATAGTTGCCACTCTAACCACACTCTTAACAGCATTCCAGTAGGTGAATTAATTAGATGTAAACGAGCATGCAGCAGGGAAGCATCCTATAAGGAACTTAGTTTAGAAACAATCAGTAGACTCAAAGATAGAAGTTATTCAGACAAGATGTTGAATGAAGCAGTAAAGAAAGTAGATCTTAGAGAAAGAATTAAATTGTTAGATGGCAACAAAGAGTACACAGGACAAATTGAAAGATAATAAAATCTTATTCTCGACTCCATACAGTTTAGAATACAACAAAATTACCAATATAATAAAAAAGAACTTGCCTATATTACAAACCGATCCTATCACTAACAAAATACTGGATAGAGGAATGCGCTGTGTAGCAAAAAAATGTAGAACCTTGGGGGATGATTTGTCCCCTAGTTACTTACCTACCAATGCTGAGGTCTGTTCACATTATACAGGCTTCTGGGGTTGCGGTATTCCAAAATGTATAGTCTGTAAGTATGCTATATTCTCTAATGAATTTAATAGCATTGCATCTAATTTTACAGTTAAGGTAAAGACACATCTCAATTGTCACAGTACAAATGTAATTTACTGTATTAGATGTATCACATGCAACAAAGACTACATCGGTTGCACTACACGCAAATTAAAAACCCGTTTATCGGAACATCTAAGGGATAGTATGAAATTTGGTATGGAAAACATATCGGGAGCGGTGCAACACTTTGCCTCTGTTCACAAAGGCCAGCTTGAGTCATTGCGTTTTTTTGCATTAGATAGGGAATCAGCCAGGGGTCGTAACAGTAGAAAACTCCTCCTAGAAAGAGAAGCGTTTTACATTTTCAAATTTAATAGCCGGAGACCATATGGACTCAATCTGAGATCGGATCTCATGTTTATTTATTAAAACTCTTTCATTCTCCTTATCAACAATTAACATGCTGAAGTTTTCTTAGCAAAGATTAACAAGTGAGGTTGACTAGGTATGGTTAGATCGGTCATTGAACTTTGATACAGGGGGGAGGATCTCATTGGTCAATTTTAGTCACGTGATTGGAACAGCCTATGAGCGGTGGGTGCTGCTCATTGGATGGTTTAGATCACGTGACCATTTCATTCAGAAAAAGGAGGAATAGTCACAGTATAGAAGGTGGTTACGGGAAGACTGTATGAATGTAAGGTAAGGATGTTTCGGTTTTGTAAAACATTACAAAGGTAATTGTTACAACATTGTACTGTTTATAGACGATTTGTCAGGATGTTTACTATAATACGGTGGTATAGACTACAAGTTCGTAGCGTGTTACGTTTCATGGGATATAGAGCAATAGGTAAACAACGGAGTAATTCAGTTCAGGTGTAAATTGAAATTTTGAAAGGTATTTAAAGCCAGGGATACCAGTGTAGTATGAGGCTATGACTAAGGGGTAAAGCATACCCAGAAACGCGTCAGCCGGTTCTTTATTATGGGTTTTTAAAGTGCACTTTTGTGTTCTTCACTGTCACGTTTATTTTTGTATTGGATTTACCCATTTTTACATGAAAAATTAAAAGTTAAATTTTAAGAAAATCTCAGGAGTGCAGACTGGAACATATTTTCTGATATTTACTAAATGTTTCTGACTACCTGCTTTGGACCTTCAGCTATGCACTCTGATGGGAGGGAGGAGAGGGTGCTCCTCAATGCCCAGCGATGATTCTAGGCTGGCTTTTCTGACAGTAAAGAGATGTGTGCCTAAACTAATGGCACAGATATCTCCAGGACCCATATCCAAAAGCTGAGCGCTTTCTAGTGGTATGTAATATACCGCACGTCTCTGAGGACATGAAAGGTCCTTTTTGGCAGCACTTTGCCCAATTAAAGTGCTTTACTTGGTCATTGAGAGAGCTGTGCAGGCAGTGCACTTTTCTCTGCCCTACAAAGATCTGTGTGATTAATACAGGTAGGAGAGGAATCTGAACAATCCTGCTCAGCGTGGAGAGGATGGTGTATGTGTGTGTAATACACATATAATTGATAATACATTTTATTTATATAGCGCCAACATATTCTGCAGAACTGTACGATTTGTATGGTTGAAGTACAGATAAAGATACATTACAAAGATATAGTAACTTCACACAATGGGACTGAGGGCCTTGCTCACAGGAGCTTACAATCTATGAGGTAGAAGCGGTGACACAAGAGGTAGCAGGGGTGACATCGGAGGCAGCATTGCTTATACAGTGATCAGATAATATTTTTTTTTTTTTTTTTAAAAAAAAGAAAACTCAGCTGTCCCAATGGTGCAGGTGCAATATTACAATACCAATAAATATATATTTATATAATCTATATACATATATACCTGTGTGTATATTTATATTAGTGAAAACTGCAATGCACCATTCAATGAGATTTGCAAAGTAAAATGTGCCAAAATTCTACTTTAATTTGCATTTAAAAAAACTGTCCAACATGCCTTTTCTCATCTTGATGGCAACAACCCTGTCTGGTCTTATTAAGCACCTGGAGTTTAAGAGGAGGCTGTTGGCACACACTCTAGCGGTGGTATCTCCATTAAGGGAAAGTATTTTACCCAAGGAGCCAGGACCAATCCCAGTCTGTTCCAGTGTGGATCACAGAAAGCACCAATGCACATGGTCAAAGGCCTTATCTGCATTGACTGATAGGAGACATAGAGGGGTGCTGTGGATATGTGCCACCTCAGTAACTAATAGTCTTACAAATATCCTACATCTCATGTACTGTAATCAAGCCTACTTGATCAGTTTGGACCAGGCCAGACCTCAAGAGGGAGAGCCAATTAGGTGTACATTTTAATGTAAACTTTGATGAGCAATATTGGATGATAACTTGAACAGATGTTGAAGTCTTGACCAGGTTTTGGAACAACCGTGGTCAGAGCCCAGAGGGATTGGTGAGTGAAGGGTGTGTCACCATCAAGAACATTAAAGACCTGGGTAAGGCAGCCTTCACACAGTCAGTGTTTGGTCAGTAATGGAATAAAAGCCGGCCTCGCTCCAGGTTGCAATAAAATTTAACTTTTAATCCATGTTTGGTTAATAAAAGAAAACAGAAAAAGGGGGGGGGGGAGGAACACTAAGCTGGTGCGTTTCAAGGCTAACTGCCTCTTTCTCAAGCTCTGAGAGGCAGTTAGCCTTGAAATGTGTCAGCTTCGTGGGTTTTTTTTTTTTTTGTTGTATTTAAACAAAACCTGGATTAAAAGTTACATTTTATTGCAACCTGGAGCGATGTCGGCTTTTATTCCCCTACTGTTGAAAACAATAGGGAAAAAAGCAGCCCATTCATTTCTATGAGGAGCGCACATACGCCGGCTCCCATAGAAAACAATGGGATCTGTTTTAACGCTGCTGATTCTGAACGTGTTACACGTTCCAAATCGGCGAGCGTATACTCCATGTGAAGGGGCCCTAAGAGAGCAAAAAGATACCGAAATCAGGTGCGGGAGAGGAGAAACAAGTGGGAATCAAAGAAAAAGGGGAGAAACAAACCAAAACAACAAAAATGGAGACAAAGAGAGGGATAGATATAGAAAGAGAGGGGAAGGAAGAAAATCCTCTCCAAGAAAAGGTGGGGAGGTTCCCTGAAATTCTGAAAGTTTACACTACAAAGTAGCCCAAAGGCCCTGATGGAACTCATTAATAACAGAGCTGCCAGCCCTCTCCCCTCTGGATTCCAGAGTTCAGGGCGGTGGAGCTTAACCGTAAGTACTATCATAGTGTCTATCATAATGATGATATGTGTCTGATAGTGGTATATGATAGACACTATGATAGTACCTAAGGGTTAATGCTCTGAAGGCTTAGCACCTCCAGCAGTGCTGTGGTCCTTTTTGCAACACCTGCATTGGGTCTTGGGGAGCTAAACACTCGCAGGTTTTTCCAGTAAGATAGACCGGTTCAGGATATTCATTGAGGGGATGCCCAGGGCAGCAGAGAAGCCAGAGATGTCACCAGGATGAGTGAGGAAAAGGACCTGCCCCTCTTTATGCACCTGTAGCCTAGAAAGGGACACCACAGGTGTAAGGGATGTGGTTACAGATCAGAATATCCAGGAGAGAATAGAGGAGGCCTCAAGTGTTTCCAATTGGTGCTCCAGGTGTTACAGTAGTGCAATTGTAGACAATTCAATTTTGTAAGACTGTTCTAAATGGGCAACATATCCTCCACGTCTGCTTTTTTGGGGATGGTGCTGAGCTTGTAGTTTTTTCTTAATATATCAGCCAGAGTGACACCAGGAGAAACAGTTGGACAAGGAGCAGCCGAAAGACCAGATCCAGCCAGCTAAGAGGGAGAATCTGCCAGAGGGAGCGCGCTGCCAGGAGTTTTTACCCCAGTCCTGTGGGGAGAAGCAGTGCCAGTACCAGAGCCAGCACTCCTGGGTTACCATACTAGTGCTTGGCTATTATGGAGACTCTGGAAGTGGTGTGCAAGAGCAGAGGATTATGGCATCTGTGTCTGCAGGAGAGTGAGGTAATGCCAGACAGTCTTTATAAGATATAGCCTAAGGTCAGAGAGGACTGGGCTGCATTGGAGGACCAGTAAGAGGATGCCCCCAGTGTCACCTGAATCTCTGGGTCCAGGATGGTTGGGACCAGGTCCATTGGGGCAAGGGATCTGGGCATGGAATGCGGTGACGTGGCGGGTAGCAGGAGAGAGAGCTGTGCGTAATGCTTCAGATACCATCTTGGACAGATCCTCATAGTGTCCTAGAGCACCAGGGACACCAAAAAAATGATGTAATACTTTTCCCTGAGAAAGGAAGGGGGGAGTAGAGGATGACCGGGCAGGTACCCGCTGTGTCCTCTCCATCTACAGATTCCTAAGCGCTGCTTACCTGCGATATAGAGCGGCACCAGGGAAGTCCAGGGCAGGAGCTCACAGACTTGAGACTTGCTCTGCATCACCAAGCCACACCCCAAGTTTCTATGCCCAAAACATAAGGGTCTGAATTGACTCTACCCTCATTTTCTCTTCATTTCACACAAGTTGAGACACCATATACAATGAAAAGTAGTAGGGACAGCTCTCAATATAGAAGCCTTGGAAAAAGTAAAGAAATGTAAGATTTTATAGAAAGGAGCCAAAGTTTTGTTATGCTTTGAATGTCTAAATTTCACCCCCATTTTACTTTAATTAAATTTTCATAAACATACAGCAAACGTCACACACAATATCTCATATGTACATTTACCACAAGTCCATTTCCAGGACTTCTACATGGTAACTACAGTTAATGATAGCGGACGAATGGCTCTACCTGCAAGATGATCTTGTGCACATTTCATAAAACAAGTGTCAAATCCGTACTTTTCTGGATACAATACGAAAATATACACTTTGAGCATCATCTTCTTACATCTAGGCTCCCCCAGGGAGTAGATCTCTCTGTATTGCTGAAGATCCTATCTATGGTCCTCCGAAATGTCAATAACCACTTTACCAAGCAGTTGTTTCAAATTCCAGTCTGTGAATATGGAAATGTTGGGCAAGGTTATTCTTGTTGCAAATAGCGGATTTTGAATAAATTTCCCCCCCCCAAGTTAATATAGGCTCTGCCAGCCTCATCTACTGAAACACATCCCTCCAGCTCAGAGAGGGCACTATAAAGTGACATCACTCTGGTGGATGGGGGAAGTCTCTATAGAAATGAGATGCTTACAACCCTGACAGAAGCCAGAAGAAGCCAAGGTATCTGTAAACTAATGGACAATGAAGCAATGACGCGCTGTATGCAACGCACAGTTCACATACATCTCGGCACAAAGGGATCTGCAAACAGAGGCATAAATTAAAGTGTTTAGAGTTTAGATCTCTAAAATACAGATCCAATGTAGTAGGTAGGAGGATAAGGCTGGACCAAGTCAGCTGATACATCCTATATAGCATTTATTACCCTCTCACGTGTCAGTGTTTTTGCCATCGGATACCAGAGACAGCAGAACCATTGAGGTGTTCATGGGAGGTCACAGGAGACCCACATAACATAATACCAAAAATCATTTATTTTCGGATGGTAGATACAGATTCAACATGTATTAAAGAGACCATTCAGAATAATCAATGAAATGGTGACATTAAATCAGATGGTATCAACATAAACACCAATACCAGATTACCGGGTATAACAAATTAGATAATGAGATAAGTTATATAGCGTCACATAGACCTTTCAGTTTGACATTATCCAGTTTGAAGATCCACTGGGCCTGTTTTTGTAATATCACGGTACCAGTCACCTCTATGTGGGGGAATAACAAATTATTTTGATTCTCTGGAACTGGAAGCATTTTGCATCCCAGCTGGGAGAGTCCTACATGTTTCCAACAGAGCCCGCTACATTAGTGGGCCACTGCTGCATATACAGTCCTATGAAAAAGTTTGGGCACCCCTATTAATCTTAATCATTTTTAGTTCTAAATATTTTGGTGTTTGCAGCAGCCATTTCAGTTTGATATATCTAATAACTGATGGACACAGTAATATTTCAGGATTGAAATGAGGTTTATTGTACTAACAGAAAATGCGCAATATGCATTAAACCAAAATTTGACTGGTGCAAAAGTATGGGCACCTCAACAGAAGTGACATTAATATTTAGTACATCCTCCTTTTGCAAAGATAACATCCTCTAGTCACTTCCTGTAGCTTTTAATCAGTTCCTGGATCCTGGATGAAGGGATTTTGGACCATTTCTTTCTACAAAACAATTCAAGTTCAGTTAAGTTTGATGGTCGCCGAACATGGACAGCCCGCTCTCAAATGATCTGAAAACAAAGATTGTTCAACATAGTTGTTCAGGGGAAGGATACAAAACGTTGTCTCAGAGATTTAACCTGTCAGTTTCCACTGTGAGGAACATAGTAAGGAAATGGAAGACCACAGGGACAGTTCTTGTTAAGCCCAGAAGTGGCAGGCCAAGAAAAATATCAGAAAGGCAGAGAAGAAGAATGGTGAGAACAGTCAAGGACAATCCACAGACCACCTCCAAAGAGCTGCAGCAATACAGCGCACTTTGCACAAATAGAAGCTGTATGGGAGAGTGATGAGAAAGAAGCCGTTTCTGCACGTACGCCACAAATAGAGTTGCCTGAGGTATGCAAAAGCACATTTGGACAAGCCAGCTTCATTTTGGAAACAAAGATTGAGTTGTTTGGTTATAAAAAAAGGCGTTATGCATGGCGTCCAAAAAGAAACAGCATTCCAAGAAAAACACTTGCTACCCACTGTAAAATTTGGTGGAGGTTCCATCATGCTTTGGGGCTGTGTGGCCAATGCCGGCACCGGGAATCTTGTTAAAGTTGAGGGTCGCATGGATTCCACTCAGTATCAGCAGATTCTTGAGAATAATGTTCAAGAATCAGTGACGAAGTTGAAGTTACGCCGGGGATGGATATTTCAGCAATACAATGATCCAAAACACTGCTCCAAATCAACTCAGGCATTCATGCAGAGGAACAATTACAATGTTCTGGAATGGCCATCCCAGTCCCCAGACCTGAATATCATTGAACATCTGTGGGATGATTTGAAGCGGGCTGTCCATGCCCGGCGACCATCTAACTTAACTGAACTTGAATTGTTTGTCCAAAATACCTTCATCCAGGATCCAGGAACTGATTAAAAGCTACAGGAAGCGACTAGAGGCTGTTATCTTTGCAAAAGGAGGAT